>NC_091210.1:14485746-14495746 GCF_040958095.1 Procambarus clarkii | reverse complement strand
TCCTTTTCCTTCTGTTTCGTTTTTCTCTCCCCTCTTCTCGTATCTGCTTGCCGTTTCCTGCCGACCTTTTGCTCGTTCTGGTTCTTCCCTTGGACTTCTTCTATTTTGACGCCCGGGTGCTTGAGGAGGCATACTCTTGCACCCGTAGAACTGTAGTACCCGACGTCGAGAGCGAGGGGAACCTTTTATTGTCAATCCCCCTTTCGTCACTGAACCCGATCTCGACGGACTGTCGGTTTCTTAAGGTGGCGTTTGTGGGGCGTATACTCACGACGCACCCCTAGGAGGCCCCGGCATGATCGGCGATAGCTTCTTGTTGGGTGTCCTGCCTCTAATTGTGGCTCCATGGTGGGTGTGCGGGCACATTCGTGAATGAATTTTCTTTTTCGTAATGATGATAACCCCTGTTCCGGCTGTTTCTGCTTTACCTTCTCAGGCTCGTGGGGTGGGCGACCAAGCCCCCGAGTCGGTCCGTGTTGGAAGACCGGGCTCTGTAGCCCCCGCTGCATTGGGCCCCGACATTGCTCCTCCTTTGGCCTCTCTGACTCCTTCCCCTGGCTCCCCTCCCTCCTCTGTGGTTGGGTCGAGCCCCAAGCCCCCAGTGGTGACTACCTCGTCCCCTGGCGCGGCTCCTTCTCTAGTTGTAACTACTGCGCCTTTTAACCCCTCTCTCTCTAGGGGTTCTCACCGCCATCCTCGTCACGGCAGCCCTCGCTCGATTCCTTCCAGTTCTGCTACCTATCAAGCCTTGTTTGGTCCCGCTTCGTGGGCCAAATATTTTGATCTCCTACCTCTTGATTCTGCGCCTCCTGACGATTTCTCCCTCCATCGACATCTCGTTGATTCCGTGGATGCCTCCGTTACTTTCAACCCCACTCATCTCGGTACACGTGTCGTTGCTGCTCCTTCTCAGGATGCTGCTTCCTGCTTGGCTGCCTTATCCTGCCTTGGCGAGACCCCTGTTCGGGTCTCGAAGAACGCTCAGTTGAATGCCAGTGTTGCACTATTCTGCTCCCGCCCCATGTTGCGACCGGTGTTCGGGACCTGCGCGACTGCCACGACGATATTCGACATATCCTTGCTGCCCAGGGCCATTCTATTCTCCAGGTGGACACGTTTACTCGTCCCCCTCGTGGTAGTCGCCGTCAACCCCTCCGGGTTGTGAAGATTACCTTTGATGGTAGGACCCTTCCACCCTCTGTCATCCTTGCTGGTGCCAGGTGCTCTGTCCAGGAGTACATTCCTTCTCCTCGGCTCTGTAACAAGTGCTGGAGGTTTGGGCATGGTGCCCTCCGCTGCTCTGGAACGGTCTCTCTCTGTCCTTTGTGTGGTGGCGAAGGTCACTCTAAGTCGGAGTGCGCTTCTCCCCAGGCTCGCTGCCTCAACTGCGGTGAGGCCCATCCTACCTTCTCCCGTGCGTGTGTCCATTACAAGCTTGAGGCAGCCGTCCTCAACTTGAAGCACCGGGAGCGTTTATCTTTTCCTGAGGCGAGACGCCAGGTTCGCCGGCTCCCGCCTTATGCTAATATCTCTTATGCTCGCGTGTTGCGCTCTTCCTCTCCTCGTTCTTCCCGCCTTCCTCAGACTCACAACCGTTTCCGGGCCTTGGACCCTGATACGCCCAATGCCCCCTCCTCTGTTCCTTTGGGTTCTCTCCCGAAGGATCCTCCTCCTGGTCCTCTGTCTGGGGTTCCCCTTCTTTCTACCCGGTCTGTCTTGTCTCCTGTGTCTTCTTCCTCGTCTCCTTCCGTTCCTCCTTCCCATCCTTCCCCTCCGTCTCTTGACTCTCCCCGCCGCCTGTCGGTGCGGGCTGATGTCCATCGCTCTCCAAACGGCCGTCGTGTGTGGTCTCGTTCGGCTTCTCCTGCTGAGACGCTAGAATCCGTTGCCCGGTACGTAGTTGCTGGGACACCGGTCTCTTTAAGTCTGAAGCGTAAGCCTGGCTCCTCTCCTTCCTCCTCCCCGGCGGGAAAGAAGGTTTCGCTTTCTTCCTCGGCCCCTACTTCTGCCTCTCTCGCTCCTTCCCCTCCCATTTTGGTGGTTGCGCCCCCTGTTCCTGCTATGGAGGTTTCTTTAGCCCCCGCTTCCCTCTCGGTTGCTGCCCTTGCTGAGGTTCGCTCCCCTCTTTCTACCCCCCCTCTTCCTGCTGCTGTCCTTGACTGCTCCTCTCCGTTGTCTCCTCTCTCCTCCTCCTCCTCCTCCGGACCCCGCCCGCCCACCTCTATCTGTTCTCCCGTTTCCTTCCCTCCGTCTTTGCTCAGTTTACCCATGCCCCCTAACCCTGACTTTGCTGACCCTGATCCCGACCCTGATATTCTTTAATGTGCTCTGTTGCTCTTTCGCCTTTGTTTCTTCCTTGTTCTCTGTTTTTGTCCTTTCTCTTCTCGTCGTTGTCCATTCTTCAATGGAACGTTCGAGGTTATTATGCCAATTTCCTCGAACTCCAACTTCTGATTTCGCGGTTTTCGCCCCTTTGTGTCTGTCTCCAGGAGCCGATGCTTGGTGCTCGTCCTGGTCGTTTTCGTGGCTATTCCTTTCTCTCCCCCCCCCCAGCCGTTGCTGGGGCTTCTAATTCTTCTGCTCTCTTGATTCGTGCTGATGTTCCCTTTGTTCCTTTACTTTTTCCTTCGCCTCTCCAGTGTTCTGCTGCTCGTATCTTTGTGGGGAAATGGTACACAGTTTGTTCCATTTATCTCCCCCCGAGTGTCCCGCTTTCTCTTCCTGATTTGAAACACCTCCTTGACTCCTTGCCGGAGCCTGTGCTCCTGCTGGGTGACTTCAATTGTCGTCATTCTCTTTGGGGTGACGTTCTGACGAATACCCGGGGTCGCCTTCTTGAGCCGTTTCTCCTCTCTTCTTCCCTGTCTCTTCTGAATTCTGGTGAGCCCACTCATTTGGACTCTCGGACTCGCACCCTTTCTTGTCTTGATCTTTCTCTCTGCTCTTCTTCTCTTTACTTGGATTTCACGTGGCAGGTTCTTGATGACCTCCATGGAAGTGATCATTTCCCCATCCTTGTTTCCTTTTTCTCTTTTCGCCCTTCCCTCTCTTTCCCTAGGTGGCAGTTTGCTAAGGCGGACTGGACCCTATTTACCCTCAGTGCTACTCTCTCTGACCTCTCCCTTCTGCCTCTCTCTCGCGCTCTCCCCCCATTTCATGACACTGTCTTCAATGCTGCTCTCCGCTTTATCCCTCGATCTTTCTCTCGGGGTCCACGGAAGTGCGTTCCCTGGTGGAATGCGGACTGTGTTCGGGCTGTCCGCTGTAAGCGTGCAGCCTGGAAGAGGCACCGCCGTAGGCAAACGACCGATTCTTTTCTTTTCTTTCGGAAAGCGAATGCGGTGGCCCGTAGGGCCATCCGTACGGCTAAACGTGAATGTTGGGCATCTTATGTCTCGACAATTACGTCCGAAACTTCTCTGGCCCAGATCTGGAAGCGTATCCGCAAGATAGCGGGTAAGTTCGTTCCCGATTTTTCACCGGTCCTTTGCCTCCATGATACTCTTGTGGCGGTCCCGTTGCAGGTCGCTTCCGTACTGGGTTCCCACTTTTCTTCTGTTAGCTCTGGTCTTCATCTTCCCCAATCTTTTCTTCTTCGTAAACCTGTCCTTGAGTCTCGTCCTTTAGATTTCTGCACTCATCTTCAGCTTCCCTATAATGATCCCTTCTCTCTCTCTGAACTTCGTTCTGCCCTGGCCCTCTGCGGTTCTACGGCGGCGGGCTCCGATGGTATTCATTATGAGATGCTTCGCCATCTCCCTCCGAGCACGTCTCAGTATTTACTGAGTCTGTATAATCGGATCTGGGAGTCGTCGTCAGTCCCTGAGGACTGGCTCGATGCCGTTGGCCTCCCTGTTCGCAAACCGGGGTCTCTGGGTACTTCTGCTAAGAACTTTCGCCCTATTGCTCTCACAAGTTGTGTCTGCAAACTCTTTGAACGTATGGTTAACGTTCGTCTGATGTGGTTCCTGGAACACCATCACCTCCTCTCCCCTTCTCAATTTGGTTTCCGCAAGTGCCGCAGCACGACAGATGTCCTGGTGAACTTGGAGGTCTATATTCGTACTGCTTTTGCTGCGAAGACCTCCGTTGTTGCCGTCCTTTTTGACCTGGAAAAGGCTTACGACACCACTTGGCGATATCATATTCTATCTCAACTTCATTCTTTTGGCCTTCATGGTCATCTCCCTCTCTTTCTCTGCAGCTTCCTCTCTCGCCGTTCCATTCGGGTGCGCCTTGGTACTGCTCTCTCTGCCTCTTTTCAGCAATACGAAGGTGTGCCCCAGGGTAGTGTTCTGAGCACTACTCTTTTTCTGGTTGCCCTCAATGGTCTTCTTTCCTCTCTTCCTTCTGGTGTCTTCTCCGCTCACTATGTCGATGATCTTACCCTTTGCTGTCAGGGTGATGATTCGCCTCTCCTTCAGCGCCGGCTTCAACTTGCAATTGATGCTGTGTCGTCTTGGGCCACCGATCATGGCTTCAAGTTCTCTACTTCTAAGACTTGTGCCATGACTTTTACGCGGAAGCGGGTTGTTCTTCGTCCCTCTTTGTCACTTTATGGTCATCCCCTTGAATACAAAGATTCCGCGAAGCTTTTGGGGTTATTCCTTGACACTCATTTGTCTTGGTCTCCCCATATCTCTTACCTCCGTGTTGAGTGCTCTAAGGCCCTTACCCTCCTTCGGGTCTTGTCCCATACTTCTTGGGGGGCAGATAGGCGCACTCTCCTTGCTTTACATTCCTCTCTCGTCCTGTCTAAGCTCGATTATGGTTGCCCTGCTTACTCGTCTGCTTCTCCTTCTACTCTTCGCCGTCTTGATGCTTTGCGCCATACTGGGTTGCGCCTCAGTTCTGGTGCCTTTCGTTCGACTCCCGTCCTTAGCTTGTACTGTATGTTGACACTGGCTTCCTGTCTCTCCAGGACCGCCGTGATCGCTATTGTCTTCGCTATCTTGCGCGGTCCTTACAACATCCTTCCTCTCGCCTCTGTCATGCTTTAACTTTTACCCCTCCTGCGGTTCCTGTTCCTCTTCACCACCTCCCTCTTTCTGTCCAGTTATCTCGCCTCCAGGATTCTCTTTCCGTTCGTATTTCTAATGTTTCTCCTCGTGTTGTTCCTTCTTTGCCCCCGTGGAGAGTCTTCCGCGGTTTTGTACTTCCTTGACCCGTATCACTAAAGCTTTTACCCCTCCTACGGTTCTAAAACGCCTTTTCCCTTGAGCACTTTTCTTCTCACTCCCGCTCCGTTTCTGTCTTCACCGATGGGTCAAAGTCGGCGGACGGTGTTGGCTACTCTGTTGTTTTTCTTGATCGCACTTATATGCGTCGCTTACCTCCGGCGACTAGCATCTTTACAACGGAACTTTATGCTATTCTCTATGCTCTTCGTCTCCTGCTTTCTCGTTGTCAGTTTTCCTTTGTAGTTGTTGTTGACTCTCGTAGTGCCCTCATGGCTCTCGGGTCCTTTAACCCGGTTCATCCAGTAGTTGTCGAGATCCAGCATTGGCTGTTTCTTATTCACAGTAAATTTAAGTCGGTTGAGTTTTGTTGGGTTCCCAGCCATATTGGTGTGTCTTTAAATGAGCGTGCGGATGCTGCCGCCAAGGAAGCTGTCCTCTCTTGTCCCATCTCTCGTAAAGGTATTCCTTATTCCGACTTTTACACGGTTATCCATTCCTCCGTCCTTACCCGTTGGCAGGTTTCTTGGTCGTCTGTTACTGGTAACAAACTACGTACTCTTAAATGTTGTGTTTCCTCGTGGCCGTCCTCCCACCACCGTAACCGGCGTTGGGAAATGGCTCTGGCGAGGTTGCGTATTGGCCATACTCGCTTAACCCATGGTCACTTGATGGAGCGCCGCCCTGCTCCTTATTGTCCTAGTTGCATTGTCCCTCTTACGGTCGTGCATGTCCTTCTTGAATGTCCTGACTTCCAGGACGAGCGTGTGTCTTGCTTTCCGACCGCCCCTCGCGGTCACCTGTCCCTCAATAGAATTCTTGGTGACTCGGATACTTTTGATATCGTTCGCCTTATGCGTTTTTGTTCCCGTATTGGCATCCTTGGTGATATTTAGCGCCCTCTGATTATTCTGCGCATTTGGTGGTGCTACATAGCCTTCCCGGTTTGGTGCCTTCTTTTGATAATTACTTACTTCTTACTAGCTGTACCCGGCCACGCCTTGTTGTGGTGCGTTGATGAGGATAGCAATCCTCCCTTGCCCCCCCCCCCCGTCCTCCCTATTATTCCCCCCTCCCCCCTGTCCCCTCGTCCTCCCCACCATTTCCCACTCCTTCGTCCGTTGCATTCCCAAATGATCTGATGTTCTCATCAGAAAAATGGGAACATCAAGTGATCTGATGTTCCCATCACTGAAAAATAAGAACAGTAAAAAATGAAATGAAAACTAATGAAAAAATAAAAAAAATAAACTATAGTCACGAAATGACCGGCATGGTAAACAATGCAGCTCTATTTCAAAGCAATGTTCCACAAAATAATTAAATCAAAATGAAAATAAATCGAAATGTATGAAAATTCCATTTATCAATGGAATTGGAAACATTGAAATGGAATCGTAACATATTTATTATAGCGTGTGTTGCTTTTACATGCAAGAGATAGCGCTATTTTTAAAAAACAGCATGTTTTTACCTGTCACAGGTGCGGCATGTATATAGTAGGCATATAAAAACACGCGCGTATTCCAAATACAACATTGTGTCAAAATTTCAAAGCTATCGGTGAAGAATCTTATCAAATTAGCGATTTTAAACAAACGAACATTTACATATTTATATAGATTTCTTACCCACCAAATCCCAAGAATGTCCTCGGATCCTATGATTTTTTTTACGAAAATGGTCCAATCCGCTGACAATACGACGTATTGGTACATATTAATACACAGTAATATCTAGTCTAGTCTTTTGGTCTAGATTGGTGAGTCAGGTTTGCCTAGGAGCTCGAGAAGCTCCGGAACCTGTACACCAGTAGATTGACGGTTGAGAGGCGGGACCAAAGAGCCGAAGCTCAACCCCCCCTGCAAGTGCAACTCGGTGTGGACCCGCCTTTACACCAGTCCTTCATGACGGAGGATATTTGATGTAGTCAATATTGACTCTCATATTTTTAATGTCAATATTCACTTTCCAGCGAGTGAGGATATATAGTGACATATATATATAGAGGGAAAGGACACCTTCTGTCTGGGGAAATGTTTTAATATAATTATATATGTTATAAGATGACTGACTTCTGTATTTTATTCATAGTAAAATTGAAATTAGATTTTTGTTGTCTTCGTAAAATTGTAGATTTTACGTTTATGTAACTTTTCGTGTTTCGACTCTGTCTGTCTGTCTGTCTGTCTGTCTGTCTCTCTCTCTCTCTCTCTCTCTCTCTCTCTCTCTCTCTCTCTCTCTCTCTCTCTCTCTCTCTCTCTCTCTCTCTCTCTCTCTCTCTCTGTCTCCCATCTTCTGCCAGCATAATAAACATGAAATTTGCTGTCCTGGAAGGGTAAACGAACTAGGGTGTGAGGAACAGAATTACTGGGGGTGAGTGGCCCACTTGACCGAACCCACCCTACCACCGGCCCACTGGCCCACCAGTGCGGCCCACCCACTACACAAGGCCCACCTGTCTATACATTATAAGGCCCGCGCCATTCCCCCTTCCGATGTCTGTAATAAACAGGATCTGGCGGGCTTGTACATGTCTCTGTCTCTTTGTCTCTGTCTGTCTCTGTCTCTCTCTCTCTCTCTCTCTTTCTCTTTCTCTCTTTCTCTCTCAATTCTCGTCTCAAACTTCCTTGTTTTCAGCCTGGAGTCAAATCCAGCGCATCACAACTCAATATAATTAAAATATTCAGTCGGTGTAAACATATTTTTTGCCGGATAAATGTTTAAATTTACAATGAATTACACCATTAAAACAATAATGTCACTATCTTAACCCCACAGGCCTTGGAAAAGTCCCATTTCAACTACAGATTTAATATTTTTTTCGATCCGAGTTTTTTTAAATTAATCTCGCTGTCAAATCAATAAATTGGGTTTCTGTTTTTCATCAATATATTAAACAAAATTTAATATTTTTTTAAATTTTAAAATTTATATTTAAAGTGTGCAATTCTTTTTCATGTCAGTTATAAAGTAAATATAATTTAATTTCTACTTCAGATCATTCCAGCTGACGGAACAAAATAATGGTAATTAATAACCAAAAATGTATCCTAAAAATTCTGGTACCCGACAGAGCGGGCCCGGGTTCGACTCCCTCGGAGGGCGAGCATGTTAGGCCAACATTAATCATCGTTGATGTACAACTTACAATGAGTGGAAGCCATTAGCAACCATTACAGCAATAAAAGTACCAGTAACAGCATTATATAATGGCTTGACCATTATATAGCCCTTTATAAGACCACCTTCAGTGGCCCCATTAACTATAGAATGTTTACAAACTCTGACCATTGAACACCTCCTAGTTTGAGTCTCGGAGAGGCTGCAGGATCCAAATAAGTTCAATAGAACTTCTGGTTGCAATTCTTATGACCATGTCGTAGCTCAGTCGACTAAGGCAGCGTCTGGGATGCTCTCGGACGTAGTTTCGAATCCTCGTCACGGCCCTGGTGAATTTGTTCACCTCCATTATTGATTGTTCCAGCCTCTAAGACTGTTGTTACTGTCCCTCAACCACCCATCGACATTGGTTATACCATCCATTGATTTTGGTTATACCAGCCATTGATTTTGGTTATACCACCCATTGATTTTGGTTATACCAGCCATTGATTTTGGTTATACCAGCCATTGATTTTGGTTATACCAGCCATTGATTTTGGTTATACCACCCATTGATTTTGGTTATACCAACCATCGATTTTGGTTATACCACCCATGGATTTTGGTTATACCAACCATTGATTTTGGTTATACCACCCGTTGATTTTGGTTATACCACCCATTGATTTTGGTTAAACGACCCATTGATTTTGGTTATATCAACCATTGATTTTGGTTATACCACCCATTGATTTTGGTTATACCACCCATCGATTTTGGTTATACCACCCATTGATTATGGTTATACCACCCATTGATTTTGGTTATACCATCCATAGATTTTGGTTATACCACCCATTGATTATGGTTATACCACCCATTGATTGTGGTTATACCACCCATTGATTTTGGTTATACCATCCATAGATTTTGGTTATACCAACCATTGATTTTGGTTATGCCAACCATCGATTTTGGCTATACCACCCATTGATTTTGGTTATACCAACCATTGATTTTGGTTATACCAACCATTGATTTTGGTTATACCACCCATTGATTTTGGTTATACCATCCATTGATTTTGGTTATGCCAACCATTGATTTTGGGTATACCACCCATTGATTATGGTTATACCAACCTTCGATTTTGGTTATACCAACCATCGTATTGGTTATATCACTCATCGAATGGTGGTACCATTGGCTATACCAACTATTGAATGGGGTACAATTGGCTATACCAACCACTGAATGGGGTACTATTGGCTATATCAGCTCTGAAACCAATCTTGATTACATCCAATCAACGAATGGGTCACTTATGTGTCCTCGTTCAACAAAAAATTGAGTTTAAATTGTTTTATCTATTCATTATATCTTTGCATCTATCTACAGGTGTATCTATCGACTCTAAAGTAATTTTCATTGCTATCGACAACGGTGCATTTTAAATACCCATTCACGTTTTCTTTTGTTATGTAAACAAAGAATTGTAGATTTAAACCAATCCCGTTATAGATGATGACTCGTGCTGGCCTACATGAATGAAAGTGTGTTGTTATTGGTGGACTAAAAGGGGTTGAGACCAGCTGATCGTGTTTACATTCCCTTCAGGAGTGTTTGGGACCCATAACGTGATCCTCTTTTGTTTTTTTTGGTGTTCATTCATTTCGTCTTTGATCTGGTGAGTGTTTACAGACTTTGAAGGGATGAGT
>NC_091210.1:14473246-14480746 GCF_040958095.1 Procambarus clarkii | reverse complement strand
GAGAGAGGGAGAGTTAGTTTACCTGATGTAGGGAGAGAGGGAGAGTTAGTTTACCTGAGGTAGGGAGGGAGGGAGAGTTAGTCTACCTGAGGTAGGGAGAGAGGGAGAGTTAGTTTACCTGATGTAGGGGAGAGGGAGAGTTAGTTTACCTGAGGTAGGGAGGGAGGGAGAGTTAGTCTACCTGAGGTAGGGAGAGAGGGAGAGTTAGTTTACCTGATGTAGGGAGAGAGGGAGAGTTAGTTTACCTGATGTAGGGAGAGAGGGAGAGTTAGTTTACCTGAGGTAGGGAGGGAGGGAGAGTTAGTCTACCTGAGGTAGGGAGAGAGGGAGAGTTAGTTTACCTGATGTAGGGAGAGAGGGAGAGTTAGTTTACCTGATGTAGGGAGAGAGGGAGAGTTAGTTTACCTGAGGTAGGGAGGGAGGGAGAGTTAGTTTACCTGAGGCAGGGAGAGTCAAGAGAAAGGGTGAATATCTCCACCTAACAAGAGAAAGGCAAGAATAGAAAATTTCTCCAAATCAGAATAAAGAGAAAGTCCTTACAGAGACCAGATTACAGAAGACATACAGTCTCAGCCCCCACGACCATTCACGTTACAGGAAGGATAGAACAGCGTACACTGTACGTTAGTGTTACAGGAGTTAGTCTGTAAGGAGTTATGAAAAAGGGAAGTGAGAAACAGAATGTGGAGATAGGAGTGAGAAAGAGGAGATAGGGAAGGTAGGAATAAGTTGAGAATGATATTTGATGATAGGGAATAGACAGGAAGTAATGAAGGAATAAGTTTTAAAGTAAGAGAAAGAAAAGTTTTGGGATCGAAGATAAAGTTTAGGAGAGAAAGCTTAGAACCGAGTATATATGTATATATAAATATGTATACGTATACGTATAAATATGTATACTTATGTATATATGTATGTAATCACTCCAGTATGAACACGAAAACAACTTTACATGTTAACAATATTTGTCATATTAATCTTCCCAGATTAAACCCCCCAAAACAATTAATCTATTTGAAACTACCCGATAACTCAAATTTATCAAACCTACCATTATTCAGCTTCAGTAATATCAAGGGGGGAATTAAATGATTTAAATAAATAAATAAAACATTTGAATAGAGATACAAAATTATATTTATATATTAATATATGGAGATGAGGTTATTAATATATTAGGTCCTTGAAGTCTGTGGGAGATTGGCACTTTGTGGTTAAGTGCCTTCCGGTATTGGTCAATTGGTTCGAGGCCCTCAACAATGGAGTGTCTTGGCAGTGGAGTTCATGGGTGTTGGAGGAAGGCGGGGGGGAAGAGGGGGTGTAGAGGGAGTGTAGAGGGATGTGTAGTGACGGAGTTTCTAAAGGCCGTTCGTATGTTGGCCAACCTGGCATATGCCGGTGATGATATCCTCTTGATGTGGGCTTCAGGGGACAGGTCTGGCGTGATATCAGCCCTCTGGTCTTCCTATTGCTGACTCTTTGGGGGGAACTTTTTATCTCACAAATGATATCTTGTATCTGGCCTCCTGCTATACCCATTTTAATTACTTTTAATTCACTAAACAATTATGTTATCTTTCCGTGACTATATCTATTTACCTCCTCACTGGGAATTTCCTCAAAGTTAATGTTATTTTGATCATCGTATCTCTTTTTTTTTTCCTTTTGGGTTCTGTTGCATATTGCTATTTAATAACCCGCTAAGGAACATTGCAATTTTTTGGTATCTCAGATTAGTTTTGTTTCCACTATTGCTATAGTCTTGAGCTTCTCTTTCACTGCTACCATGCTCTTGCGACACAATATTTATACAAACTGTGTGTGTGTGTGTGTGTGGGTGTGTGTATGTGTGTGTGTGTAAATCCCCTTATTTCTAAGGGGAAATAAGGGGGATTTACGGTACAAATGAGAGATTTACGGTAGAAATAAGGAGATTTACGGTAGAAATAATTGGATTTACTGTACAAATAAGGGGATTTACGGTAGAAATAAAGGGGATTTACGGTAAAAATAAGGGAATTTAAGGTTGAAATAGGGGGATTTTACGTTACGTTATTTTACGTTTATTTTACATTAGGGGATTTATGGTAGAAACGTTGGAATTAGAGATAAACAGGCGGATTAATGACAAATCTTAGGATTTAAAATAATGTGGCTCCTCTCTCTCTCTTATTCAACACTGCTGCCTCATTGTCTCACCTGTGTCTTATACCTGGCTCAGGAGCTCACATACCTGCCTCTGGACGTCACATACCTGCCTCTGGACGTCACATACCTGCCTCTGGACGTCACATACCTGCCTTTGGAGGTCACATACCTGCCTCTGGACATCACATACCTGCCTCTGGACGTCACATACCTGCCTCTGGACGTCACATACCTGCCTCTGGAGTTCACATACCTGCCTTTGGAGGTCACATACCTGCCTTTGGAGGTCATATATCTGCCTCTGGAGGTCATATACCTGGCTCTGGAGGTCACACACACACACCTGGCTCTGGAGGTCACATACCTGGCCCTAGATGTCACTCACACCTGGCCCAGGAGGTCACATACCTGGCCCTAGATGTCACACACACACCTGGCTCTGGAGGTCACATACCTGGCCCTAGATGTCACTCACACACCAGGCTCTGGAGGTCACATACCTGGCCCTAGATGTCACACACACACCTGGCTCTGGAGGTCACATACCTGGCCCTAGATGTTACTCACACACCAGGCTCTGGAGGTCACATACCTGGCCCTAGATGTCACTCACACACCAGGCTCTGGAGGTCACATACCTGGCCCTAGATGCCACTCACACACCTGCCTCTGGAGGTCACACACACACCTGCTTCTGGAGGTCACATACCTGGCCCTAGATGCCATATACCTGGCTCTGGAGGTCACACACACACACCTGGCTCTGGAGGTCACATACCTGGCCCTAGATGTCACTCACACACCTGGCCCAGGAGGTCACATACCTGGCCCTAGATGTCACACACACACCTGGCTCTGGAGGTCACATACCTGGCCCTAGATGTCACTCACACACCTGGCTCTGGAGGTCACACACCTGGCTCTAGATGTCGCTCACACACCTGCCTCTGGAGGTCACTCACCTGGTGAATACTATGAGGCGTGACCTGACTGTAAGAAGTGTTCCCACAGTCCAAGAGGTCATCTTCCAGATCATCTGTCAACATGTTTCTCCACGATAAGTTGGTGGTGGGCGCCGTTGAGTAGTCGTAGGAGATTGTGGTAGATAGTACGCCCATGGCTCTGTCTCCCTCACGCCCACGCCCGTCTTAGGGCTCATGTACTCTCACGCCCTCTATAGCAACACTGCGATGGTCATTCGGACATTCGTGGATTTTTTTTTCTGTTTTTCTCTAAAGCTGAATTTGGGGGATTTTTTTTCATTTATGGCGGGTTCGTGTTTTTCATTTTTGAAATGTTGTTGTTGTTTTTATTTATGGGTAATATATATATTTTTTTCAATTATTTCCTGCGTAGGAGGAAGTAGGTGTTAAGGGAAAAGGTAGAAGGAGATGGGGAGAGAAGAAGAGAGAATAGGTGAGGGGAGATAGATAAATTTTTAAAAGTTTTTTATTTGAAATGCTTTTCTTGTTTTCTATCTATTATATTGTGCTTTATTTCTACAGACAAATGTTTCTTCCGTAAAAGAATTTAAGAACATAAGAATATAAGAATTTAAGAACATAGAACATAAGAACAAAGGTAACTGCAGAAGGCCTATTGGCCCATACGAGGCAGCTTAAGAACATAAGAACAAAGGTAACTGCAGAAGGCCTATTGGCCCATATGAGGCAGCTCCTATCTATAACCACCCAATCCCACTCATATACATGTCCAACCCGCGCTTGAAACATTCGAATGATATATTTTGTTTATAAAACACCCAATTTTGATGTCGTTGTTGCTGTTATGACTTAAGTTCACTTAATATTTGTTCTTCATGTTCTCACTGTTATATAAGGTATTAAATTAAACAAAAAACAGTTTATGAGTATGTTCTCAAAGTGACTTTTTATATCTAATCACTCGAGGTATATATTTTTTTACAAGGAATTTGCTAAATTCCTTGTAAATTTCCAAATTTCGTGTTGTAACAATATAGAGTTACGATTCATTGATTGTTTCAAGCGTAGGTTAGACGTATATATGAATGGGATTGGGTGGATATAAATAGGAGCTGCCTCGTATGGCTCAATAGGCCTTCTGCAGTTTGGAGACCAATAGGTCTCCTCCTTGTTTGTGAGTGAATAACGATGTACAACGATAAACAACTCATTTCGTTCGAAATTGTCTCGGTGCTTCGTTCATTTCCCTTGTTCGAATTGCACTTCTGTGAACGCCTTACGAGTGTCTTGTAGAGGCAACATAATTGGCACCTGAGCCTAACAACCTAACCTACCCTATCTTGAGATGATTTCGGGGCTTTAGTGTCCCCGCGGCCCGGTCCTCGACCAGGCCTCCACCCACAGGAAGCAGCCTGTGACAGCTGACTAACACCCAGGTACCTATTTTACTGCTAGGTAACAGGGGCATTGGGTGAAAGAAACTCTGCCCATTGTTTTCTCGCCGGCGCCTAGGATTGAACCCAGGACCACAGGATCACAAGTCCAGCGTGCTGTCCACTCGGCCAACCCTAGCATTAATTATTCACACACATATTTAACCTAACGGGAGCCGGTCGGCCGAGTTGACAGCACGCTGGACTTGTGATCCTGTGGTCCTGGGTTCGATCCCAGGCGCTGGCGAGAAACAATGGGCAGAGTTCTTTCACCCTATGCCCCTGTTACCTAGCAGTAAAATAGGTACCTGGGTGTTAGTCAGCTGTCACGGGCTGCTTCCTGGGGGTGGAGGCCTGGTCGAGGACCGGGCCGCGGGGACACTAAAAAGCCCCGAAATCATCTCAAGATAACCTCAAGATAACCTACCTTAGGATTAACTATTCACATATTTTCTGAACTCTAAATTAGTCTCATTCTATATATCTGTGTGTGTGAAATTTCAGTTTGCCAGCAGAATGCTGCTTTTAGAAAATTTCCTTATTAAGGCTACTGAATAGCTCTGTCGATAGAGCTTCGGCTTCACACACGTGGGGACCATGGTTCGAATCCCTCTTAGAGCCGACGTGAATGGAATCTCTATATGGATTTTGGCTCTGTTGGCAATTATCTGAATTCACAGAAAATGATTGAAGCATTTCGGGGAGGTTCAATTCGAACACAGGAAGTGAGTGAAGCGCTGTTCGAACGGAATCATCTGCTTGAACTAAGTGTTGTTTCGTGACAAACAAGAAGGTAGTTGATGGATTAACGAGCAATTAGCCAATGCTTTGAAACTAGGCTGAAAAGGAAGATTGGGTCCGTGGTTTCAGTGAAGCAATTTTCGAAACACTGAAACATTGTTCGAACTGTCAGATGCTTCGGAAAATAACTGTTTTCAGGGCATCAACAGCTTTTCTTGAGCCGCCAGATGAAGCTGTCTTTCATGGCTTGTGCAACAATAGCAAGGAGGAGGAGGAGAAGGAAGGAGAGAAGGAGAAGGAGAAGAGAGAAGGAGAAGTAGAGGAAGAACTCGTTACACCCTTGTCATTTGGGAGAGTTCATGTCGTCTCTATTCTCTGGTGTTCTTTCCTCTCTTTTTCTCTCTCTCTTTCTGTCTGTCCCTCTGTCTCTCTTTCTGTCTCTGTTTCTGTCTTTCTGTCTTTGTCTCTTTCTGTCTTTGTCTCGCTCTGTCTCTGTCTCTGTCTCTCTCTCTCTCTCTCTCTCTCTCTCTCTCTCTCTCTCTCTCTCTCTCTCTCTCTCTCTCTCTCTCTCTCTCTCTCTCTCTCTCCCTCTCTCTCTCTCTCTGTATTTTTTGTCTGTCTCTCTGTCTCTCTCTATCTCTCTTTGTCTCTCTCTCTCTCTCTCTCTCTCTCTCTCTCTCTCTCTCTCTCTCTCTCTCTCTCTCTCTCTCTCTCTCTCTCTCTCTCCTGTCTTCACTTCGTGTTGGTAAGATCGACGGCTCAACTAGGCCTGAAACAGAAACAAAAATCATAGAATTAGTTATGCATTACAAATCGTGATATCATCAATCAATACAAAAATAAATATAAAAATAAACAATACTCATCTAAAAATAATTATAGAGGTCAAAATCGATATAGAATTAAAATCGATATAGAATTAATACTGTTGTTTCAGACTAACATTATTCCCAGTGTCTAATAGTCATAAATGCTAAAAAAAAATATCAACTCCCAAATCCTTTAATTTATTTTAGGGTTCATTTATTATTTGAATATAAAGAGATTTATTAAAGAAAGCTTGAATGGTCCCCAAACCCTAAATTATTAATATACTCTATGAGGAAACTCGTAGGAGCTGTGATAACGGATCGAATCTATGGGTATTCACACACATACGCTCTAAACGACATTATACCATGTGGTGGTCTAGTCGGCTAGGGCGTGTGCTTGGGTACACTCATAGGTTCGAATCCTTATCACGGCGCCTATGGAATTTTTCTCATTACTGTTATCAACGTGGTGTGATTACTCTGTGTTATAATATATGCTATAATCTAAAATTTATTTAAGTTTAAAAAAATGCGTTTCGTCAACTCTTGTCAACATTCTCAGAGGCAGAGTTTGATTGGTTAACAGGTGATGATTAGGGATGGAGATTAGGCCGCCTAACAAGCGGCACGGGCATGAATAACCCGTAATTACAAAGGGGGTATTTCTGGTGTTAGGAATTAGTTATTTCTGGTGTTAGAAATAGTTACAAGGGTGTTATTTCTGCTGGATATATAGTCTAGGATGATGTGAAGATGAAGCACCTGATGTATTTACCCCCATTTGCCCATTACGTTATGTTTCATACGGTCTAACACCAGGAATTGTTGTGTTCACTCCCTTGAACATCTGTTGTTCATGATTGTTAACTGGTCAGTCTGTTCCATTTCACCACCCTTCTCCCTATTTCATATGAATACCCAATTTGTTCTTTATTATCTTCTCCCTTGCCCAATTTCATACCCAATTTCGTCATTATTATTCTGTCCCATGTTCTCTCTTCCACAACCATTTTCCATGCCCAATTTCATAACTAATTTCGTCATTATTATTCTGTCCCATGTTCTCTCTTCCACAACCATTTTCCATGCCCAATTTCATAACTAATTTCGTCATTATTATTCTGTCCCATGTTCTCTCTTCCACAACCATTTTCCATGCCCAATTTCATAACTAATTTCGTCATTATTATTCTGTCCCATGTTCTCTCTTCCACAACCATTTTCCATGCCCAATTTCATAACTAATTTCATACCCAATTTCTTCTCCATCACCATACTATCCCACGTGTCTATTCCTGTGCTTTACCCAATTTCATACCCAATTTGACCCTCACTATTATCTATCCACCTTCTTTATCATTCCTCTTACCCAATTTCAGACTCAATTTTCTTTTTATTCCAATTTCACTCTCCAGTTTTTCT
>NC_091210.1:14458246-14470746 GCF_040958095.1 Procambarus clarkii | reverse complement strand
TGGCTTATTAGGCAAATCGGGCCTTGAATAGTAGGCTGAGAAGTGCGTTCTGGCTATTAGGTACGACATATATATATATATATATATATATATATATATATATATATATATATATATATATATATATATACATATATATATATATATATATATATATATATATATATATATATATATATATATTTTACAGTAGTTTTGTTTGAAATAAAGTTGTGTTGAAGTGAGGTGATCTCATATGAGTAGTAGATGAGGGTTTATGAGGCGAGTTATTTATGAGGAGAAAGCTTTCAGCTAGAATGACTCTATAGTACTTGGAAGGGATATGAGGACAAGGAGCTGGGGTATGAGGACAAGGAGCTGGGGTATGAGGACAATGAGCTAGAATATGAGGACAAGGAGCTGGGATATGAGGACAAGGAGCTGGGGTATGAGGACAAGGAGCTGGAATATGAGGACAAGGAGCTGGGATATGAGGACAAGGAGCTGGAATATGAGGACAAGGAGCTGGAATATGAGGACAAGGAGCTGGAATATGAGGACAAGGAGCTGGAATATGAGGACAAGGAGCTGGAATATGAGGACAAGGAGCTGGAATATGAGGACAAGGAGCTGGAATATGAGGACAAGGAGCTGGGATATGAGGACAAGGAGCTGGAATATGAGACACAAGGAGCTGGGATATGAGGACAAGGAGCTGGGATATGAGGACAAGGAGCTAGAATATGAGGACAAGGAGCTGGTATATGAGACACAAGGAGCTGGAATATGAGGACAAGGAGCTGGAATATGAGACACAAGGACCTAGAATATGAGGACAAAGACCTCAAACATAAGACCAAGTAACACTGACATAAAGACGAAATAAGAGACATTTCTCATCTACTCGTAAAATCGTTGATCGAACGCCGACCCTACAAAAAGCGAGGCTGCCTCTCCACCAGGCCATCCACCCATGAGGACTAAGAGTAAACAGAGATCCTGGGGACCCTGAGGACCACTGAGAGGGGCAGGAAAGAGTATATTTGGATCTGAAACCAAGTTACAGCAAAGTCAAGGCTTTCAACCCTTCAGAGAAGCAGTGGAAATAGTGAAAATGAATCCTTTTCAGAGGACAGAGCAGAGGAAGGGAAAAGTTCAGCGACGGGTCACTTAAGAGAGTGAAGGTTCTGAAGGGTTGCCAAAGGAAATAGGGTTATATGAGGTTGTTGACAAAAGCGAAAGGGGTTGTCGCTGGGAATGAAGGGTTCAGTGTAGGATTGAGTCGCTCTGGAAGTGTACTAGGAGGTTTTGAAAGGGGTTTGAGAGAGTTTTTAAAGCAAATGAGGAGGATTGAATAGGATTGAGCTGTGTACTTTAGAGAAGTGGGATTGTTAAGTATAAATAAATGGTTTTATCTCTCTCTCTCTCTCTCTCTCTCTCTCTCTCTCTCTCTCTCTCTCTCTCTCTCTCTCTCTCTCTCTCTCTCTCTCTCTCTCTCTCTGGGGGTAGAGAGAGGGAGATTAAGTATTGAAAGGGATGGAAGAAATAGCTTATAGAAAAAAAGGTATAGTTGAAGCTTTAATATATATACAAGATGTGAAGTATAATCAAAGTCAATTAATATTAATTGACTCAACACAGTTGAAAATGAAAAAGAATTCCCCCTCCACCCCCCCCCATCCATCCATCAACCCCCCCCCCCCCCGTCGTCGTGGAGGAGGGGGGGGGGATATAGGAGCAATATACCAACTCTGATGAAGAGCTAATATACTCCGAGTATATCGGCTCTGTCTGGTTCCCTCAGATCCGGAAGACACACAGTGGAGTATATTGACCTGTCTCCCGGCGTGACGGACGTCTTATTAAGGGTGAAAGAATTGGATCCGGATTCACGAAGCGGTTACGCAAGCACTTGCGGACCTGCGGACGGATTCACGAAGCAGTTACGCAAGTACTTATGAACCTGGGGCCAGATTCAGGAAGTAGTTACGCAAGCACTTACAAACCAGGGGAGCCAGATTCACGAAGCAGTTACGCAAGCACTTACGAGCCTGGGGGCCAGATTCAGGAAGCAGTTACGCAAGCACTTACGAACCTGGGAGCCAGATTCACGAAGCAGTTGCGCAAGCACTTACGAACCTGGGAGCCAGATTCACGAAGCAGTTACGCAAGCACTTACAAACCAGGGGAGCCAGATTCACGAAGCAGTTACGCAAGCACTTACGAGCCTGGGGGCCAGATTCAGGAAGCAGTTACGCAAGCACTTACGAACCTGGGAGCCAGATTCACGAAGCAGTTGCGCAAGCACTTACGAACCTGGGGGCCAGATTCACGAAGCAGTTACGCAAGCACTTACGAACGTGTACATCTTTCCTCAATCTTTGACGGCTTTGGTTACATTTATTAAACAGTTTACAAGCATGAAAACTTGCCATTCAACTGTTGTTATTGTTATAAACAGCCTCCTGGTGCTTCGGAGCTCATTAACTGTTTAATAATTGTAAACAAAGCCGCCAAGAAAGATAATTGGGAGAAAAGAATTCTTGAGTAAATGTTGTTTAAATAAAAAGTATTATATATTCGTAGACTTTCTTATAAGAAACCGTCTTTTTCTGTTTGTTCAGGTGTGTTCATTTTTTTGAACACAAAGATGCTAGAGAGTTTGTTATTTCATTGAATTCTTGAGAACTTTCTTATGCAGGTTAAAAGTCTATATCTGTACATATGAAGGAATGATAGAGGAACAGAAGGTTCTCTTCTATTGCTACACGTACTATCACTACTGCTATGGGAAATGGTACTCTATGCCTACAACTCGTTCTCGCACTTATAGTCAATATCTTGCTTATGAATAAGTGCCTATGTGACATACTAATTTATTGTGAATATTTGAGTTTGCCTTGCAAAGCTGAATAGAAAACCACAACCTAACCTAACCTTCTTAGTATGTTAGGATATTACAATTAGTACCGATCCTATACCTATATTGATATTACAGTTTTATAAAAATAATAAAACAAAATTAAAATATTTAAATAAATTGTAAAGTAACTCAGGATATTGTCAAATTTTGTATAAAATCTCCATTGTTTAATAAATTAAGAGAAAAAGTTATTGTCTTAAAAGAAATATGGCTTTGAATGTCACATATATACTTGTTTATAAGCGATATAGTGACTATAAGCAATAAGTCATATATGTGCTGTTTTGTGCGAGAGCAGGTTGCCGACTACTAACTACTATTCAACTATGACTACAGTTCTTCTAACTACTGCACTAACTTACAGAATAGTTTACAACCCATTTATAACACAAAAGGCAAGCTTTATATACTATCCATTTTCAAGAGTGACCTGGTTCACTTCCTTGAAAGTTCTTGATCAACCAGCTTGTGATGGATGGCTGCTTGCAGCTTGCTAACACCAATCGTCTTAAAAGCCTCCTCCACCCCTCCCCCCCTTTCTCCAAAGTTCAGATTAGTGGGGTAAGACCCATCCTTGCCTTTTAGGGACTGTCTGTATATATATACTCCCTTCTCCCTCCCCTAATGGTTATCTTGAAGTTATCTTGAGGTTATCTTGAGATGATTTCAAGGCTTTTAGTGTCCCCGAAGCCCGGTCCTCGACCAGGCCTCCACCCCCAGGACAGCCCGTGACAGCTGACTAACACCCAGGTACCTATTTTACTGCTAGGTAACAGGGGCATCAGGGTGAAATAATCTCTGCCCATTGTTTCTCGCCGGCGCCTGGGATCGAACACAGGACCACAGGATCACAAGTCCAGCGTGCTATCCGCTCAGCTCGACCGGGCTGTGCCAATTTTCCCCATAGAGTATATATTTTCCACCCCTACCCTAGGATATGTATCCAATTTCTCCGAAAATGTATCTTATCCCTCTGTATATGGGGCTGTATCTTATCCCTCCCCCTTCCCTGGATTATGTATCCTGTTTGTATTGAATAACAATATCCATAGAATGTTAATGCAATGACCTTCTAATATGGCATTTCTCCTGCCTATATTATATGGCATCTCTCCTGCCTATATTATATGGCATCTCTCCTGCCTATATTATGCCATAATATAGACAGGAAAGATGCTATCTCTCTCCTCCTCTAATCTCTTCTGGTGTTTTATCTCAAGTTTCTTGTTTATCAAGATACTTCGTCATCTTAAAAGTTAAGATTGGGTATCCTCCTGATTTTCCCTTCCTTATAGGGACAAGATATAAGTTCTCTGCATATATGAGACTTTTAAGTTATTCATGATTTAAGTTTGATAACTTATCTCAACAACTTGTTACTTGTTGTGGGTATTTGGTAATTAACTTAAGTTAGAGGGAGTTAAGAGCTTTGATATAATGGTTAATGTTAGTGTTAAGAGATGGGTTAACATTGACTTATATTTGATATTTGAGTAATTGTGTGAGCATATTTACTGTAACTTCTAGTGGGATCTATGTTGACCAGACCACACACTAGAAAGTGAAGGGACGACGACGTTTCGGTCCATTGTGGACCATTCTCACAATCGACTTGACCAAATCCACGACGGACCGAAACGTCGTCGTCCCTTCACTTTCTAGTGTGTGGTTTGGTCAACATATTTCAGCCTATTGTGACTCCTCGTCTGCATAGTGGGATGGAATTTACAGCCAAAGTGTCTTGGTATATTAAATGTGAGTATATCTTTTTCTATTGTGGTTATATTTCCTATATTATAGCATCTAATGATAGATCTAATGGTCTATCCAAAAAGCTGAGTCCAAAGAGCTGAGTCCAAAGAGCTGAGTCCAAAGAGCTGAGTTCAAAGAGCCGAGTCCAAAGAGCCGAGTACAAAGAGCTGAGTCCAAAGAGCTGACTACAAAGAGCTGAGTACAAAGTACCATTAAATAGGATCTAATTTGCATACTCGAGAGCACAATTGAATTAACTCAGCGAGGCTTATAAAATATATATATTATATATAGTTATAAATTATTTGATGGACATCAAAGAATGTCAATTACAATTAACAGTATAATTGTGTTTGTAATTGTTAGTTGAATGACAAATGTTTTTAATTATAAATTAGTTTATTGTTTTTTATTATTAAGATAAAGATAATGCAGGAAATGATGTAATAATATGGCTGAAAATATTATTAATTGGAATTGTCGGGGACAGGATGCCAGCATCTTGGCCTCTTGAGATCTCAAATTGGGTCGTGCTAGTGAGATTCTAAGCCATTTATTTCGCTGAATTGCCTATTTAACGTCTGGAGAAGCAGAGGGGTTAAACAGTCCAATAAATGGCCTCAAAATGACCTTTTAGATACTAAACTCCGTTGCCTCTGTTGACAACGGACTGTCTGTCGGGTAAACTGTTTGCAATACCGTTTTGTTGACAGAATTAATACCGTTGTTTACACTGGGGGGGGGGAGTATCCATTGGAGAGTATTGGTTAATAGAGCAACGGGGGTATCTTAACTACGTCGCTGTAACAAGGCAGTTAGGCCACTTCGTCTTAAACCCAACCCACGCATCTGAAAATAATTAACGAAGACGTTTCGGTCCATCTTGGACCCCTTTACCACGTCGTTCAAGACATGAAGGGAGGTAGAGAAAGTGTCTCTCTACGAGGTAGGAAAGGTGAGAGATGAGAAAGGATGAGGTATAAAGGTCTTCTGTCACCTCATTTTCTGGCCCTATATCTCTCTCTTGACTTTCTAAACCATTTAATCCACGGGCTCACCATAGCCTGTGCTACATGGACACTTCGTTCTGAGTAGTTAAATCTGATAAAAGCAAGAACATAAACCATTTAATTGACCATTTACGGGGCTATTCCTGCCCATGAATAGCGGGTATGAATAAGCCGTTATTCATTTTGGCAATTTTTACCCATTTGGGTAGGGACCCAAAAATCCTCCTACCTTGCCTCTCTGCCTTTTATCTCTTCAGCTTTTTAGCTTCTTCCTCTATTTCGGTGAGAGGGAGAGGCTTTAAACAGAGGAATTACGAGACTCAGGAGAGGGTTGATAGGGGGAGTGTCCTCTTGTGTGATGCCTCTACAGCATCCCCTAGTACAAGAGGAGGCGGTGTAGGCAACATATATATATATATATATATATATAAAGGGGAAGATTAATAGTTCTAATACGAATCTTCTCAATATTTCTTACGTTCTTCTTCTCTGTTGGTAATTGATTAATTAACTCTCCAAAATTCTTTCTTTATTTCTGGTCTGACGCCTGAACGCGTTTCGTAATGCTTATTACATTTTCAAAGACTTAGTTTACACATAAAATACATCATACTTATACTCGTTTTGGGTGAGGTGAGAATACGAACAGAACACGAAACAATGGGTATAAATTGGATATAGAAACATAAGAATGGAAGTAACTGCAGAAGGCCTATTGGCCCATACATCCTCTTGCAGCTTCCATATTGGTTCGGGGTCTTGAAATGGGTAGAATATAGTTGTGCATTAATTGGCTGTTGATTACTGGTGTTGACTTTTTAATGTGTAGTGCCTCGCTGATGTCGAGTCTCCTGCTATCGCTGTATTTATCGTGCACAAAAATCATCGATAAATGTAATCCGGGGTTGTGTTTTCTGTAGAATGTTTGAATTTACTCCTGCTGGGTCATGATCTCAAAAACCTTTAAATGTAGAGTCATTAGACCTTTCAGATTCATGGGGGGAATGGGTACAGCAGTGTCATAGAAAAATTTGGGTCGGCCCCAGTGACATATTTTAAGAAATATCAGCATCTATAGTGACCTCCGCGATTTTCACGAAGTCACGTCTGAAATCGATCGTGTGTTTTACGTAGCGTTATTTAGCAGTTTTTCATTGCTTCGTAATATTAACTTTTCTGAGAGAGAGAGAGAGAGAGAGAGAGAGAGAGAGAGAGAGAGAGAGAGAGAGAGAGAGAGAGAGAGAACAAACGACACTCAAGATAACCTTACAAACGCCAATATACACCTGTATATTGACGTATATACCCGTATACTTACACCCTGTATGTTTACAGTACCACCGCTAGCATACTCTCCGATCAACGTCAAATTCTAATGTCGTGCTAAAATTTTGTTGTATTCAAATCTATACAACCATAAAAATACATTCTGGCTGATGCATTCTACGCATTTACAGGCGTGTAAAACGCACCTAATTTACAAAGATATTTTGTGGATAAAATACGAAATATGTTGTATCATACAATTACAGAAAGGGATTGTCATGTGGCTTTTTGTAGAGGAAAGCACATGATTGTACGCCTGTAAATGTGTAAATAATGTAAATGTAAATACATATAAATATAAATTGTTAGGGGGGGAACCCAAACATGTTTACTATGCCTGAAAATTCACGGTAATTGCCTCATAAACATCTGTCTCATCGATGTTTATAATGTTAAATTTAATGTTTATCATTAAATTTTTTTTACATAAATAAAATCCCGTTTTCTGTCCCTTAAAACATTTCATTGTCGGGTAGTCTTAAATAATTTACATTTGAATGAAAATTCAGACTGTAAACATGAATTTTACGTCCTACTAAAAGCTGACTCTCCGGTTAAAGTGTCAGGAAATTGGTCGTTAAACGTAGGCCACTATACAGATCTTATCTGTATATGGGTTTTATTGCTCAAAATATGTTTAGAAATCACTAAATATATATATATATATATATATATATATATATATATATATATATATATATATATATATATATATATATATATATATATATATATATATATATACGAACTCTGGTATATACGAACCAGAGATCATATATACCTTATATCTTATACCTTATATCTTATACCTTATATCTTATACCTTATATCTTATACCTTATATCTTATACCTTATATCTTAAGAGGATCTTTTACTATGTGTCTAGAGTTAATGTTTTTTACCTATAATCATATATTGTGTTATAAGATAATCTTATATCTTATGTGTTCTAAGATAATCTTGTAGTGTGTGTCCTCCTCCATCTTCTCCTCTTGATATATTTCTATTTTATCTTCATTCTTCCATCTTTACTCCTTTTCTTTTTCTCCATTGTTTTATCCACTTTTTTCCCGTCTGTCTCACATTTTCTTTTCCTCCTTAATCTCGACTACACTGTTTCTTCTTCTTCTCTTTCTTGTTCATTAATTCCTGACAAGTTTGGAATGTTCAGTATCACATTGTTCTTCTGTGATGCTGAACACTATAACTGTCGAGAAGGTTAATAACAGCCCCCGATTGTTATGAGTTATACAGTTCTTCATTAAAGTGAAGATTTAAAGTGAACAGTGAACAGTGTTTGTTTGAACTTGGTATAAAAGAGTTTTCGACTCACTATTTTCGCCCTCACTCTATGGGGAGCCGGTCGGCCGAGCGGACAGCTCGCTGGACTTGTGATCCTGTGGTCCTGGGTTCGATCCCAGGCGCCGGCGAGAAACAATGGGCAGAGTTTCTTTCACCCTATGACCCTGTTACCTAGCAGTAAAATAGGTACCTGGGTGTTAGTCAGCTGTCACGGGCTGCTTCCTGGGGGTGGAGGCCTGGTCGAGGACCGGGCCGCGGGGACACTAAAATCCCCGAAATCATCTCAAGATAACCTCAAGATCTCTCTCTCTCTCTCGCTCTCTCTCTCTCTCTCTCTCTCTCTCTCTCTCTCTCTCTCTCTCTCTCTCTCTCTCTCTCTCTCTCTCTCTCTCTCTGTTATCAGTCTGTCTCTGTCTCTCTCTCTCTGTTATCAGTCTGTCTCTGTCTCTCTATATTACCATCTCACAGTTCTATATAATATATTCCCGTGTCTTCTGCACACGCTAAGACAGCTTCACTTCAAGGCTTCACTTCCAGACCGTCGAATTCCTGGAAAATGGAAAATCTAGTCTTTGGGTTCTGGAATGTCTCATTCCAGACCCTCACCCACTCAGAACACCCACACACACACGTACCCATGAAGCCGTCAAGGGTTTCTATATTCTAGAAGCGTTTCTGGGGAGCATTCAAGTCGACTGAAGAAGGAGTTGACTCTATTTCGAAACCTCTGAGAAATGGCATGTGTTCTGCTTAGTTTTCAGCGTTCTTGAAACCCTTTCGAGGGTTTCAAGAACGAATATATATATATATATATATATATATATATATATATATATATATATATATATATATATATATATATATATATATATATATATATATATATATTATTAAATATGACCGAAAAAGTAAGATTAATAATTCTAACACGAATTTTCTCAATCTTTCGTACATTACGCTTCACTGTTGGAGGTAAATCAAAAATCAATTCTCCAAAATTCATTTTTATTTCTAGTCTTAGAATTATTCTAGTCGTGTTAGAATTATTAATCTTACTTTTTCGGTCATATTTAATAATATATGTCTACAGGAAAGACTGCTACCAAAATATACTAATATATATATATATATATATATATATATATATATATATATATATATATATATATATATATATATATATATATAATATAATTTAATGTGGTATAACCACATGTTGACTTCCTCTCAGGTACCTATTTACTGCTAGGTGAACAGAGCCGGTAGATGAAAGAAAACGTCCCAACCATTCATATTCCGACATGGAATCGATCCAGAGATGCCTGATTATGAGTTAAAAACGAAGCCCACTGCGTTACGAGGCCTATTGTGTTGTTGAATTCCGAATTAGATATTCAATCAGTCACATATAACTATGAAAATAAATCTCGTCTACTGATATAAAGTCAGTTCTTTCAATAAATATTAATGCAATTTTTAGGTTTGTGTATTTGAGAGAAAATAAGTTATTCAGTTTTAACGTGACGAATTTTTCCTTTTAACCGCTAAATTCTCACTCCAGGAACCACAGCTGAAAACTAACGACCCATTCCTTTCAAGGATTTCCATCCCTCTCCCAATATATGGTGATTCCAGACCCTCTAACCTCAGATGGTGACCTTAGATAGTGACTACAGATGGTGACATATTCATTTAGCTTCTCTGAGTCGACAGAGAACATTTCATTTTGCTGACCAAATTCTCAGTTTAAAATTAGTGTCGTATCAGTCCTATATCCAAATATTTCGTCTGATTCCAACAGCTTTGTGGATCTAAAAGAATTTAAAACTGGTACATTCCAATTCCTCCACGGAAACATATTTCTTTTTCACCCAGCTGCTCGAAGACTCCTCCTTAAAAATAAAAATACGCTTGCTTTATGCAGTTCAAAAACATTTCAGACCTTGGTTCGAGCGCCCCTTTTTATCTTTAGTGCAAAAAATAACCATTTTTTTTAACAAAAATTAACATTCCCGTTACGAATGAACTCAGGCGCTTAGCTTGTGACTATTTTAAGCCTAAAATATCATACACGATCTAATTCTTTTGCTGCCATTGGATAACTTTCCTTTGAACTTGTTGCATGCGATCCAATGCCAAATACTTTTTTTATGTTTTTTTGGTGGAATTTACAGTTAGTGGGTATTTTCTGATTGGCTGGATTCCTAAGAGACCTTCCAATACTGGCCTGTGTCTGGAAATAGAAAATACCTCAGAGCTCTGTTCTGATTAGTTAGTTTAGTCTTAACTGTAATAGGTGAAAACCAGACTTGTCGTACGAACTGAAATGTCGATATTTAACATATAGAGTCCATATGAAAATGAATTTATTTTAGAATCATACAATTATTTACACACACACACACACACACAAACACACACACACACACACACACACACACACACACACACACTCACACACACACACACGCGCGCGCGCGCACACGCGTGTTAACATTAATTAACGTCAATTTAAATTTAAAATATTCAGTATAGGTAGTAAATGTACACATTTTTAATAAGGTTAAATAATAAGTCAAAAATTCTTTCGTGTTTTCATCATATTAGGTTATTAGATATTTTCATATAAATTAGAATGATCGATGACGGAGCTTAAATGCTTCACCCAATTTTTCACAGTAATTGCCTCTGGGTACGTGCCCCTCATGACATATCTTACAATACCATTATGCCCCAATTCTGGATCTCAGTCTCCCCCCTTCCTCACTCCCACCTCTCGTCCAATATTCTCCCTTCTCGTCTTTTTCGTACCTTTCCTGTCCTTTACCACCATTCCTACCCTTTACCACCTTCCCTACCTTTCACCCCCCTCTACACCTTACCAGTTCCACTTTACCCCTTTAGCAATGTCTAAATCGTTATTTCCTCCAAAGGGGGAACATAGTGCTTAACCACGACCATCCTATGTACTGCCTGGCTCCCAGGCTAGTTACCTTGCAAAGTTTCGTGAGGCTAGCCCCAAGCTTTTGGTCGCCTATTTTGAGGAAATAATGTATTCTGTGCTTACATATCAACTTTTCCGTCCTGTAAGCAGCCGTGTTGCGCCGTGGGCAGGTCAGTCGACCCTATAACATGGAAGTGATGATGTTTCCAAGTGCTATTTCCAGGTTGGTGAGCGGTAAACACTTTCATAATATTCTCGTGTGGTGGTGGTGGTGGGGGGGTTGTGGTGGTGTGATGGGGGTGTGGTGGTGGTAGGGGGGGGGGTTGTGGTGGTGTGATGGGGGTGTGGTGGTGGTAGGGGGGGGGGGTTGTGGTGGTGTGATGGGGGTGTGGTGGTGGTGGGGGGGGGGGGTTGTGGTGGTGTGATGGGGGTGTGGTGGTGGTGGGGGGGGGTTGTGGTGGTGTGATGGGGGTGTGGTGGTGGTAGGGGTGTGGTGGTGGTGTGGTGGTGGGGGGGGGTAGTGTGGTAGTGGTGTGGGGGTGGAGGCCTGGTCGAGGACCGGGCCGCGGGGACGCTAAGCCCCGAAATCATCTCAAGATGACCTCAAGATTAAAGATCAATTTGTAGTTTTATATAATATATTTGTCCAATAAATTTATAATTAATCGCTGGATAAACACTTAGAACCATTTAATTATTGAAAATAAATACTGAGTCAGTGGAACCGGATCGAACCTGCGTTCCATCGCTTGGTCAAGATATTTTTTCATAGCTGCATAGTGTTAGATGTCCCTCTAGTTCTGTTTCTATGTCGTATATGTATCTACATATATCTGGACATATATGTGGAATGGATAACAGTAATGTATCCTTTGTGTAAATTGTCATCCAGACTTCCTAGGAAATAATCTTTTCTTATTAAGGTTTCTTAATAGCTCGGTGGATAGAGTTTCGGCGTCCCACATGTGGGGACCTGGGTTCGAGTCTCCTAGTACCCCAGGTGAATGGGATATATATATATATATATATATATATATATATATATATATATATATATATATATATATATATATATATATATATATATATTATTAAATATGACCGAAAAAGTAAGATTAATAATTCTAACACGAATTTTCTCAATCTTTCGTACATTACGCTTCACTGTTGGAGGTAAATCAAAAATCACTTCTCCAAAATTCATTTTTATTTCTAGTCTGACGCGACACGGGCGCGTTTCGTAAAACTTATTACATTTTCAAA
>NC_091210.1:14435746-14455746 GCF_040958095.1 Procambarus clarkii | reverse complement strand
TATGAATTAACTCTATAAATTGCCTCTAATACAAGTTATGAGAAGGCACAGGTGAACACTGACCTAAGGAACAGACAGCTATAGCAAGGCGGGTCTCAGGAGCTAAGACTCGATGCTGCAAGCACATTTAGGTAAATACTTCTAAGCGACTCAACCTGCACATGTGCGGACTAGAAGAAAAAAATCATTCGCTAATTCTTCGAATAAAACCAAATATTTTTTTTAATTTTTCAATTATTTTTCAATTTTTTTAATATTTTCTTTGACGAGATACCGTAAGCGAATGTAATTTATAGACCAACTTCATTCAATGAATATTTTTTATATAGCAAAGATAAACAAGTTTTAAATTTATTATTTATATATAAATTTAAAAAATAAAAAATAAATCGATTATGCTTGGATATCACAGGGAGAGATTTAATTACTTCAAACAATTGTTTGCAACACTGTAAATGGATACTCTTGCAATCATATACATTTTTTGCAACGTGATTGGTGCATTAGAATTTTTAAATCATACATGAGTTGTTAAGCTGATTGGCTGTAAGGTTAGTTAGCCTGGGAAAATAATATGTCTATTTGTCTAACTCGAATTGGTAGTTAAATTTAGCACAAACATTGAAATCTACATAGCAAATTTTTGAAATAAATTCATAGTTAAATGAATTTATGTAACCGTTTAGTTCATATGTGACATACTTCAGTATAAACATACACGTGGACATACATGGCCCATACGTACATAACTATATAAAGACATGTATACATAAATACATATATATGCCTACACGAATAGATAAGCACATATTTTCCTTATATACAACATATATGCGTGTATACATTAGCATATACACGCATACAGGCGAAAAGATAATCATACATAAATGTTTAGGTATATACATAGCAACAAGAGAAAAATATCTTAGGAGCATCAGAGTACGGTACGATTATTAGAACAAATAAATCGCAGGACAGTCAACGACCGCCTGAGTCATTTCCTCGTAGCTTCCTTCCAGATTCTAATCCTAGGACGGACAACCCCCTATAGCCCATTTCGAGAAATTATTTACTCAATCAAATTTGCACTCCAGCCTATTTTTCCTATTACACATGTGCGCAGGTTCCTTTAGAGACAAGAAATGAAATTGGCATGACTGAAATAACAGAGAAATCTCAGTTGATTTGTGGTTTAAGATAGTCACCCAATTTCAGACAGTTTTCTAACAAAATTTTTAACCGATAACTATTAAAATATATTATAATTTTATGTAGATATAGTAACCCGTCCTCGACTCAGGTCCATTCCATCCAGCAGTCAACCCCACAGACGCATTCATCAATTTTAACATGCTGTTCATTCAAAACGGGAATTTTCTCGAATATAAATTAATATTATAATATATTAGAATATTGTGCATATATAGACATAGGTTAGGTTAGGTTAGGTGTTTAGGTTCTGTTGGCGATTATTTGTATTTGTAGTACGTGGGTGAAGCATTTACAGCGTTGTGGTTCGAACACAAGTCGTCAGTGAAGCACTTGTTCCGGAAGTGTTCGGACGTCATCAGTTGTGAGTCGTGTGTAAACTGTTTTTCATTCATAAACAGCTGGGGGGTTTGGCGGGTGGATGGAATGGACTTTTGGGTGTTTGTTTGAAGGGCGGGCTGAGAGTTAGGATTCGCACCGCCGTAAATGCTTCACACACGTAGAACAAATCAGCCCGTCCTCGCATACAAAAGTCCAAGCTCGTTAATCCAGCCGCCAAACCTTCTGTTTATGAATGTAAGGCGCTTTACACACAACTGATGACGTCCGAACACTTCCGGAACAACTGCTTCGCTCACGTCCTCTGTTTGAACGAAATTTCTATAAATTCTTCATCCACGTACTATAAATACACAATTCCCAACAGAACCTAAACACCTAACCTATGCCTAACTATACATTGAATTTTAATATATAATAATTTAGTCTTATATATGAGAATAAGCATATGTTTAATGCACATGTTAAAATGAATGCGTCTTGGGGAGGGCCGCATCTTTAACGAGCCTAGTATCAGGTCAGGTTGTCTGCAGACGGCTCAGGGTTCGAATACCCTTCTCTCTCTCTCTCTCTCTCTCTCTCTCTCTCTCTCTCTCTCTCTCTCTCTCTCTCTCTCTCTCTCTCTCTCTCTCTCTCTCTCTCTCTCTCTCTCTCAAACATGAACTTGGATGAAAATTATTTGCTGGTCCAGATACTTTTGAGAAAACTTTGCCAACGTCTCAAGATATCTAATTAATGTAATTTTTTTTCTTGTTTGTTTTTGCTTCTATAGTTGGCTGATTGCTTTATAAAGCCAAACTATTTTATTTTAATTATTTTCTTCCTTTCTTCGTTTTCTGTTTATTATTGTGTTTATTGCTTTTTAAGGCCAAACTATTTTATTTTAATTATTTTCTACCTTTCTTCGTTTTCTGTTTATTATTGTGTTTAGTGCTTTTTAAGGCCAAACTATTTTATTTTAATTATTTTCTACCTTTCTTCGTTTTCTGTTTATTATTGTGTTTAGTGCTTTTTAAGGCCAAACTATTTTATTTTAATTATTGTCTTCCATTCTTCGTTTTCTGTTTATTATTGTGTTTATTGCTTTTTAAGGCCAAATTATTTTATTTTAATTATTTTCTACCTTTCTTCGTTTTCTGTTTATTATTGTACATACATTATTTCAGGGGTGTCTCCTACATTCCATCATTTTCAAGTGTTGCAAATTTAATATAAATTTATTTAGACTCGGAAAAGATTTGGGTAAATACTGGTTTGCAAACAGAGTTGTTCATTTATGAAAGCAATTGCTTAGGTAACATTGTCGTGTGATCTTCTTGAGGTTATCTTGAGATGATTTCGGGGCTTAGCGTCCCCGCGGCCCGATCCTCGACCTGGCCTCCTTTTTATTACACACCCCCAAGAAGCAGCCCGTAGCAGCTGTCTAACTCCCAGGTGTTTCCAGGTTCGGTGTTCGGGGATCGAACACCGAACCTTAGGACTAAGAGGCCTGAGCGCTCTCCACTCAGCCGTCAGGCCCCGGATCAATGGATTGTTTTTAGATAGGAGTTGCTTTGTTCTCATGTTCTTCTAATGTTCTTATGTTCTCCACAGTGCCTTACGAGAGGTGGTTATTAGGGGAACTAATCTGTTATATCCCGTCTCTTTGAAGTTCCTTGTTTGTTCTGGTCCGAGGTTTTCACTTCTGTTGCCCAACCACTTCGGCTGGACGGTAGAGCGACGGTCTCGCTTCATGCAGAGTCGGCGTTCAATCCCCGACTGTCCACAAGTGGTTGGGGCACCATTCCTTTCCCCTCGTCCCATCCCAAATCCTTTTCCTGACCCCTTCCCAGTGCTATATAGTCGTGATGGCTTGTCGCTTCCTCCTGATAGTTTCCTTTCCCTTCTCTTCTTTTGATATCCATTGTGATATCTTCCCCTTCCTTGCTATGATAACACTTTATCTCTCTCTCTCTCTCTCTCTCTCTCTCTCTCTCTCTCTCTCTCTCTCTCTCTCTCTCTCTTGGCTGTTTACTCACTTAAGTGTGTTTGGTGAGTCCATCGTTGTATTATGAGTGCGTGTGGGTGGGCCTGATAGCGTATGTTTATTGTGGTTTTAAATTAGGCAACAGGGAACAAAACGTTGCAAGTAGCACGGGATAAGGTGATCCCGTAGTGGACTTCCCTGGCATAGGAGCGGAGCTGCGGCCGTGTGTGTGTGTGTGTGTGTATGTGTGAGAGAGAGAGAGAGAGAGAGAGAGAGAGAGAGAGAGAGAGAGAGAGAGAGAGGGAGAGAGAAAGAGAGAGAGAGAAAGAGAGAGAGAGAGAGAGTGAGTGTGAGTGTGTGTGTATACTCACCTAGTTGTGCTTGCGGGGGTTGAGCTCTGGCTCTTTGGTCCCGCCTCTCAACCGTCAATCAACAGGTGTACAGGTTCCTGAGCCTATTGGGCTCTATCATATCTACACTTGAAACTGTGTATGGAGTCAGCCTCCACCACATCACTGCCTAATGCATTCCATTTGTCAACCATGGAATGTGTGTGTGTGTGTGTGTGTGTGTGTGTGTGAGAGAGAGAGAGAGAGAGAGAGAGAGAGAGAGAGAGAGAGAGAGAGAGAGAGAGAGAGAGAGAGAGTGTGTGTGTGTTTGTGTGAGTGAGAGAGAGTGTGAGTGTGTGTGTACTCACCTAATTGTGCTTGCGGGGGTTGAGCTTTGGCTCTTTGGTCCCCTATGTGTGTGCGTGTGTGTGTGTGTGTGTGTGTGTGCGTGTGTGTGTGTGTGTGTGTGTGTGTGTGTGTGTGTGTGTGTATGTGAGTGTAGATAATACAAAAACCCATCTACTGCCTCTATTTTCTCTAGTAATACTTGCCGTGTTGTCAATACACTTATTCGTTTGCCTTGTTCGGGTTGAATGTAGACACAGTAGTCGCTTCTGTATATATTTATTGAGTGAGGCAAACAGGTGTATAACTGGCCAGCCGAGGTCCACCTACTCTGGGTCTGTGAGGATAACTGAGGCTGCTGGGAGCATGCTTGATGCTCCTCTGTCTGGCATGACGTCAGAGGCCTACTTGCCTGTGATTGGTTACATTTCAACTGACAGAATTTGAGTATAACACACTTCCATATCTTTCCTGTCAAATTACTGGAGCCGGATACAAAATATGGGATAAAAGGACGTCCCTTATACAACATATTCACTCTATATGGAAATTTGGACTACATTTGCTAACAGTAATTCTCAATCTTGGCCAAACCTACATTGCAGTTCAACATTTATTATTTTTCATTAAATTATAATGAGATCATCATATTAGAGATATTAATTGTTGTAAATTGTTAATATAAGGGTTGTAAATTGTCTCATATTTGATGTTTTTTTTCTTGTAAATTAAGTAAAAAGCCTGTTAAAAAAATTAAAACATTTAATTATTACAATTATTTATTTTTTTAAATAAAATTTAAAAAAAACTGTATTTTTACAATCTTCTTGAGGTTATCTTGAGATGATTTCGGGGCTTAGCGTCCCCGCGGCCCGGTCCTCGACCAAGGCTCCTCTTTTTTGTTACACACCCCCTGCAAGCTGCAGCCCGTAGCAGCTGTCTAACTCCCAGGTACCTATTCACTGTTAGGTGAACAGGGGGTATCAGAGTGAAAGAAACTCTGCCTCCACCGGGGATCGAACCCGGAACGTCAGGACTACGAGTCCCGAGCGCCAACGTCGACTTACTAACTTTTTATCCAATGAATATTTTAATTATAAGTTGCCTGCGTTTAATAAATTAATAAAACTATGTGTTTTTGACTTTTATTTTTTATGAATAAAATATATTGTTAAAATTTTTGAATGGCTGTGGGTAACCCGCTTTTCCCGGTTTCAAAACAATTTATATGTGGAATTACGTGAAACATACAAGAAATATATATATATTTTTTTTGAAATTTTCAATTTCAAAATTTTTACAAATTTTGACTTGTAATGTTTTGTTATGGATTTGTTATGTTGCTTTGTTTTGATTATGACATAAAAATACGACTTTGGATATATTTTGATTATAATTAAATAATCTAGCCTCTTTCAGTAACTTTAAAATGTAAATTAAACAAAGCCATTTTTTACCATTCTTGTTTGCTCAAATTTACAACGAATTATTTACATAAGAGAAACTCAGTCAAATAACATGAAATATCATTAGTTAATAACAATAAATAACATTAGTTATACTCAAGAATTAGATTTAGATTTCAATAACTTTCTGTTAATTGTTAATTAGAATTCACTTTCTTCCTATCCTTGTCAGAAGTATATACCTGCCTGACCAACCCTTCAGGAGAGGAAGGTGTGAGCCAGGTGTGTGGCTCCACACCAGACATCTGCCTTTATCCAGGGATATATTGTAATCCTGCTTGGTCGACCCGATGGGCTCTTGGGATTTTGGGGCTGAAGAAACCAAGGATCTCTCTCTGCTGGACGTTGGTAAGACTTTTGTTGATATTATCATTAACTTAATTGTATTTTGCACGTCGGCACTTGGCGTTGAAGCAGATTAGAACATATAAGCCCCATTGGTCTGGTTCCACCTTGTTATAGTGTCATGTATATTGTGAGAATTGAAGCGCAATCAGTTTACACGCGTACTTGTTGAAGACGCGAGTGAAATATCTCCTGCCTGGGGAGCACTCACGGCTCTCACTCTGATGTTGTTCCCTTGAGTCGTTGCATCACAGAGGACGGACTCAACTATTCTGTTTGCAATTGAGCTTTCCCCGCTGGACTGTTGCGCCCTTGCTAGCTGCAATAGCATGCAATGAAGGTGGGAACAGGGCCCCCTCCCCACTGAGTTGCCAAGGGGTTCGGGTAGAATTTTTTTATCAATTTTTATCAATTTTTTTATCAATTTTATCAATTATTTCACGTCGAAGAGGAGTGCTGGCAAATAAATCTAAAAGGCTGTGTGGACACCAAGGCCACAAGATCTGACGGGAAGAGTTGCTAGTTTCCACTTAGCCATCAAGAAGGATGAATACTTTTTTCACTGACATTGATGTAAAAATGTTGTATAATACAATAGGGATGGAGAAAAAGGGTGTATAATACAATAGGGATGGAGAAAAAGGGTGTATAATACAATAGGGGTGGAGAAAAAGGGTGTATAATACAATAGGGATGGAGAAAAAGGTTGTATAATACAATAGGGATGGAGAAAAAGGTTGTATAATACAATAGGGATGGAGAAAAAGGTTGTATAATACAATATGGATGAAGAAAAAGGTTGTATAATACAATATGGATGAAGAAAAAGGTTGTATAATACAATATGGATGAAGAAAAAGGTTGTATAATACAATAGGGATGGAGAAAACACAATTCCTTCTCCCTAATCTTCTCTAACCTTCCCTCCTTCTCTCCTCCTTGTCTCTCCCTCTTCAGCTCTGCAGGAAACAACTGGAACTGGCTACGAGGGGAACAAGGAACAAGCGTGATCCAAACGAGGTCGTTAGAGAGGCGCTTGAAGAGCTTAGGAGAGCTTCCAATTCCATTACTCTGGACAAGATCTTAATTAGCGTTGAAATGCACTTTTGGTGTGTGTGCTACGGTCATGTTAATCTTATGATCTGCTAGGTGAACAGGAGCATTAGGGTGAAAAACTCTGCTCATTTGTTTCCGCCTTCGCCGGGGATCGATCCCCTCCCCCCCCCCGGACTCTATGACTATGAATCCCGAGCCCTCTCCACTCAGCCGGCAGGCCTCCTGTATACACATATATATGCATGTATACATACAAATGTATAAATGAAGACATATAGACATAGAAATAAATATATAATTATAATTGATACATAGAAGCATGTTAAGTATAACTGATACATAAATTATACATAATTATAATCGATACATAAATTATACATAATAATAATTGATACATAAATTATACATAATAATAATTGATACATAAATTATACATAATAATAATTTATACATAAATTATACATAATTATAATTGATACATAAATTATACATAGTTATAATTGATATATAAATTATACATAGTTAATTGTCTGTTATTTATGTATATAGTAATGATAAGAATATTGTTATTAATATTTTTATAATTTTTATTATCATGACACAAATCCATTACGCAGGTTCGAACCCTAATCAAGACCCTTGTAAATTTCTTTATTATTTTTATTGAGTAAATCAGTAGTGTAAATTCCATTTGGTGGTTGTAAATTGGTATTGTAGTGATTTTTGGCTGTGTGTGACCCAATTGCATATGGGTTCGATTCCCGGGTAGACCGAGGCGTTTGGGCACATTTTGTTACTCCCTGGATGCAGGGCAAGCGTTCAGGCGAGTGGATGTGGATCAGACCCTCCATGAGAGTGGATGTGGATCAGTCCATCCAGGAGAGTGGATGTGGATCAGACCCTCCATGAGAGTGGATGTGGATCAGTCCATCCAGGAGAGTGGATGTGGATCAGACCCTCCATGAGAGTGGATGTGGATCAGACCCTCCATGAGAGTGGATGTGGATCAGTCCCTCCAGGAGAGTGGATGTGGATCAGACCCTCCATGAGAGTGGATGTGGATCAGACCCTCCAGGAGAGTGGATGTGGATCAGACCCTCCATGAGAGTGGATGTGGATCAGTCCCTCCAGGAGAGTGGATGTGGATCAGACCCTCCATGAGAGTGGATGTGGATCAGACCCTCCATGAGAGTGGATGTGGATCAGACCATCCAGGAGAGTGGATGTGGATCAGACCCTCCATGAGAGTGGATGTGGATCAGACCCTCCAGGAGAGTGGATGTGGAGCAGTCTGTTCACTGTGAACAGTGTTGCACTTTTTGCATTCGTGAATGTCGAAGCTCATCTTAAAGCTGCAGGCTTCTTAGCTGGCTTGCTGGCACGCTCCTCTACTTCCTGCATGTTGCTATCATCTTCGACCCCCACTACCCACCCCCCACACCTCGTCCTGGGCCGCCATCTTGCCCTGTGATCATCACCAATTGCTTCCTCTCAACGTCAAATGCATCCGGCCATCGTTCGGTGATTCGTGGGCTCTAAGACATGTGTTTTAGTAAATGCAAAACTTTAAAGCACATTCCCACAGGGGCATAAGAGAAAATCTCCCAATCTATAAGTCCCTAAATGGAGAAAAACAGAAAAATTATTGAGCTCAAGGGGCGTCATATGCTTCGATTCTGCTGCAAATGTATTCTATCATCAGACGATGATTTATAGGTTCAAAAACACATCTCTTTAGCAAAGGGAAAAGTCAAGTCTGCAATCGTGTACTCTTGGCAAGAGCTTCAAAGACTGACACTAGATTTTGTTGGTAATTCTTTATCTCCCACTATAAATAATGTCTTCTCACAAGGCCATTAGACAACGTCTCCCAATCTTCAAAGCCCTCAAAACAGAGAGGGGAAAAACTAATCATTGCCTCGAGGAACAAAGTCATGTGGGAAGCCCGCTAAAATTTCATTGTTTACATTTCTCTGCGGCAGATGTTTGGGTGAGGCTGTCCACTTTCCCGCCAATTTCTGTCCTTTTATTTTCTTCTCGGAGTGCAAGCGTCGTGTGCTGGTGGGGGTCGAAGCCCCCGTCACCCTGGCTATATTTATATGTTCCTTGTCCCGTTCTTTCCATGTTTTTTTTACGTTTTATTAGAGTTTCTATTTTTCGTTTTTATGTTTTTTTATCAGTTTCCATGTTTTGTTTATTGTTTACTGAGTACAAACACATGAATGAGGTGAGTTAATTTGGGATATTATTCCGTAATTGGGGTTTATTGTCCCGTGAATGTGGTTGTGGTCAACATTTCAAGATAAATTGTATGCAATGTTTGTTTTGTATAATGAATGTATTGTTCATGCTCCACACACACACACACACACACACACACACACACACACACACACACGCACACACACACACACACACACACACACACACACACACACACACACACATACTCCCCACTACTCACAAAAAATACTGTCTGGCTCTCTCACCCACCCAACTGGCTCCCCCCCCCACTGTCTGGCTCCCCCCCCCCACTGTCTGGCTCCCCCCCCCCTCCACTGGCTGGCTCCCCCCCCCCCACTGTCTGGCTCCCCCCCCCCACTGTCTGGCTCCCCCCCCCCCACACTGTCTGACTCCCCACCTACCCACACTGTCTGGCTCCCCCCACCCAATTCACTTTCTGGTCATCTCACCATTTTCCACCTATTTCCTTTCTCTTTTTTCATTTCACTTCTCTTCATTGCCTCCTCTGGTGCCTTATTTATTGTCTCACTATCATTTGTTTCCTCACAACATGTAGCCAATTTCTCTGTTCCATTTCCTCTTTCTTTAATTTGTATTTACTTCCTCCTGCTCCTCCTACATTCTTCTCCTGCCGTCATCTCCTTCTACGTCCTATGTGATTCCCCTCCCACCATCTTGTCGTCATGAAAAGCCCACAACTCTGTAGCAGCTACTACAGGGGTCTTCATTTTCCATCCTCCCTCTGCAGTAATAGCGACATCCTCTCGTTGAGGCCCGGGTTCGATCCCAGGCGCCGGCGAGAAACAATGGGCAGAGTTTCTTTCATCCTATGCCCCCTGTTACCTAGCAGTAAAATAGGTACCTGGGTGTTAGTCAGCTGTCACGGGCTGCTTCCTGGGGGTGGAGGCCTGGTCGAGGACCGGGCCGCGGGGACACTAAAGCCCCGAAATCATCTCAACATAACCTCATGATAGTGTGGTTTTACATCTCCCCAACTACATAACTACCATAGCTCTAAACTACATTGTTAACGACGATAGGTATACTAGATATCAGCTGAATAGCATTGAAATAATAGAGTTAATAGGGGTATTAAAAGTATCAACACAAGACAGAAAAAAAAAAATCGGTATAAATTGGATAAGCTTCAGAGTTAGGATATATATATTATCCCACGGATAATTTTATTTTATAATTTAATATTTAATTAAAAAATTAATTTTAATTAAAAAATATATCCTACGGAGTCTGTGGGGTTGCCAAATATTCCCTTTGAGGGGAATTTTGTAGCAAGTGTCATGTTTCCTCTCCCAAGCTGTTCCCCCGGGGGTATCGGGACTTGCAAATGCATCGAATCTTCCCGGCTCATCAGGAAGGCTGTCACCCAATGCATTGCAAATAGGTTGCAGGATATCTTGCAGCCTATTTACAATGCATTGCAAATAGGCTGATGGTTCCCTAGTTGCTGTTGCATCTATTGCAGTGTCTCAAATATTTCTGGGGTGCCGGGGGCGCTTCCCAGGGCCCTGTGATGTTGCCTGAAGAACGTGAGAGTCAGTCTAACGCCCCAGGGCCCTGTGATGTTGCCTGAAGAATGTGAGAGTCAGTCTAATGCTCCAGGGCCCTGTGATGTTGCCTGAAGAGCGTGAGAGTCAGTCTAACGCTCCAGGTTTCTGTGATGTTGCCTGAAGAGCGTGAGAGTCAGTCTAATGCTCCAGGGCCCTGTGATGTTGCCTGAAGAGCGTGAGAGTCAGACTAACGCTCCAGGTTTCTGTGATGTTGCCTGAAGAGCGTGAGAGTCAGACTAACGCTCCAGGGTCTTGTGATGATGCCTGAAGAACGTGAGAATTAGGTGTTGTTGCCTGAAGAGCGTGAGAATTAGGTGTTGTTGCCTGAAGAGCGTGAGAATTAGGTGTTGTTGCCTGAAGAGTGTGAGAATTAGGTGTTGTTGCCTGAAGAGCGTGAGAATTAGGTGTTGTTGCCTGAAGAGCATCATAAATAACTAACATTATTATTCAATCTTCAGGAGTCCTTTGCTCCGTGTTCCTGTTGTATTTCACAAATGCATTTCTTTAAAAATTTTATCTTTATAATACAGATAATCATTATTTACCTATAAAAATATTTATGTAATTAAATTCGGGGTTTTGAGTTTAGTTTACACGATTGCAATAATGACGCATTCACCAGAAACATTCACAAAAGGAAAAAATATGGTCGTGTTCGCCTCTGGTTCGTGTATAATCTCTGCTTCATATATTTTTCAGGAGTCATTGCTATAAACAACCGATAGCTAGAAAGGAGGGATCCAAGAGGCAATGCTCGATCTATGCAGACACAAATAGGTCAGCACACACACACACACACACACACACACACACACACACACACACACACACACACTCACACACACACACACACACACACACACACACACACTCACACACACACACACACACACACACACACACACACACACACACACTCACACACACACACACACACACACACACACACACACACACACACACACTCACACACACACACACACACACACACACACACACTCACACACACACTCACACACACACACACACTCACACCAAACAACCCGGAGTGGCTGTAATATGCTATTTATTTTCCTTTAAATGGATTCATGAAAACCCATCTCCTGTGTTTACACCAGGAAGGACGCGTTCACACAAACACTTGCGATCGAACTAAATTTTCAGAGTTCCCTTTTATGGTTTACCAGATAGAGTCCAATTACCTATCAATACTTCACTATTAGTGACACCAGATGCGTGAGATCTAGCTCCTGGTCCCCGGCCTACTGGCCCCTCTGTTCTAATTGAACTATTCGGGCGCTCGAATTCTAGATCGAGTCGAGAAACTTTCTTCGAGTGATGAGATTAGGTTCTCTGAAGCATGAAGCTTGCTGGAGAATTGGGTCAGTGCTTGTTGTAGGATACAGCATACAACAGCTACAACAACCGGGCTTACAACAGCATACAACAGCATACAACAGCCTGGTCCAGTTTACAAAGAATGAAGAATTTAGAATGACATAAATCTGTATTTACGTTGAGTGTTTAGACTTTGTGGGCGGTGGTTCATTGGGGTCACATGTGTGGGTATTTGCTGGGGTCACATGTGTGGGTATTTGCTGGGGTCACATATGTAGTAATTCACTGGGGTCACATATGTGAGGGACTCACCATTCCGGCAAACCAGTGATCTAGGGAGGTGTTGGAAGGAGAGAGAGAGAGAGAGAGAGAGAGAGAGGGGGGGGGGGAGGGTAGGTGAGAGGTAGGAAGTGAGAAAAATCTACGTAGGAGAACCAGGGCTTATAACATAGACCTCCACCAGAAATATCTCCTCATCCCTTAGCCCTGCTAAACATATCTGGGTATATGTCTTACCATATCTCAGCGCCTTTCTCCGTAGCTCGGCATATCTTAATATATGTCAGCATACCTCAGCATATCTGGCTCGACGTATCTTGTCTATCTCGCCATATCTGTCCGGCAGAATGCCTTCGCATATTGGGAAAAGGTGAATGAATGAAGCAGGATATTCTGCAGATTACTGGAAGCACCAGGACCTCTAGGCTCCTAGGAGACACCTCTAGGCTCCTAGGAGACGCCTAGCCGGCTCCTAGGAGTCGCCTAGGTAGCCACCAGCTCCGAGAAAACGCTAATCATCACCAGCATCAATCAGTAAATAGAGATGAGAATCTCTGAGAAGTTCTCAGCATCCCTCACAAGTGGAGATTAGTTGACGCGAGATGGCACAATCGTCCTTCCTCTCTCTCTCTCTCTCTCTCTCTCTCTCTCTCTCTCTCTCTCTCTCTCTCTCTCTCTCTCTCTCTCTCTCTCTCTCTCTCTCTCTCTCTATTCAATCTCAACCCTTCGAACCCTCAGTTCGACCAAGTTAAGTGTTCTTCAACTCCATCTCATCTACATACGCACCAAACTTGCCCCACACAGACAGATATAGGATTCATCAGAACACGTTTGTACGTGAAGCCCAAGAAAGGGACATAGACCAGATGCCTTTCCCACCCCCCCCCCACCTTCAGCTGGCTAAAACCCAATAGTCCCCATAGAAACCCATGTACCCAAGGGCACCCCCAGAAACCCAAGTACCCAAAGACGCCCCCAGAAACCTCTGTATAAGTGACTTCATCAGCACGACTCAAATCACAGTACTTTCAATTTCAATTTTTTTCTTTCAGTTCGATGTTGGGATGGTTATAGACGCTTGTGGGGTCTATCCAGCCTAACCAAACATAGGGGATAGGGGAAACTGGTGATAGGGGATAGCCACGAGAGGGCAGGGGGGTCGGGGGTCAGCCCCATCCATCCCCCACACTTAAATTCCAAATCCCAACCTCGCTTAATATCCAACCTCATCCTCGTTTGCATTCATGCAAGGTTCAATTTTTTGCATGATTGTTGAGTGTTGGGCGCCTAGCAGACTCTACACGCTGTCTTAATGCGGTCCCCGGCGGTGCCCGGGGTATGGTGAATATTGTGAGGATCACAGTGATGAGAATAGTGAGTGTGGTGGTGATTGTGATGATGAGGGTTGTGGAGATAGACCTTCAGGAGTGGCGGGGATTTGTACCCTGTGACACCATTGGTGATCTTAAAGGTGTCCTTGTGTGAGTCTCTCAGCTCAGAGAGGCTGCACCTCTGAGATGACTCTCTCAGCAGCACCTCTGAGGTGCCTCTCTCAGCAGCACCTCTGAGGTGCCTCTCTCAGCAGCATCTCTGAGCTGCCTCTTGAAGGCATCTTACGATACTTTCTACACACTTATATGATAAGTAACCATTGCAAGTGTGATGTGACTACAAGATCCCTCATGCTCCCTCACTACTCACCCCCCCTGGCCTCTCACTTCTCTCACTCTGGCTCCTCACTAACACACTACTCATACACGCTTCTCTACACCTCTAACCTCCAAGTAAACCTTCATCCATCACACTGAGAGAGAGAGAGAGAGAGAGAGAGAGAGAGAGAGAGAGAGAGAGAGAGAGAGAGAGAGAGCAATTGACACTGATTCTATTAACAGTTAATGAGCCTCGCTTGTTACACACTAATTAAGGCCAGTAATGGATCAGTGCTACCAAGTTCAGTCTTAACCATCATCTTTACATCCTCAGATAAAATAAATTATTTTTTACACTTATTTATTTTGTTTACAAAGGGACAGTGATATTTTCCCTAGGATCTGGTGCCTAACTGCTACTATCGGGAATATTCCCTAGGGTCTGGTGCCTAACTGCTACTATCGGGAATATTCCCTAGGGTCTGGTGCCTAACTGCTACTATCGGGAATATTCCCTAGGGTCTGGTGCCTAACTGCTACTATCGGGAATATTCCCTAGGGTCTGGTGCCTAACTGCTACTATCGGGAATATTCCCTAGGGTCTGGGTGGATATATTCCCTAGCGGCCACGAATGCGCGAAAATACCTTTTTTTGATGTGCCCTATAATTCCTATATTCAATATAGGAATATTCCCATTACTGTGTCCTATATTCCTATATTCAATATAGGTTTTACGCCCCCCCCCCAAAAAAATACGCAAGAGAGAATATAGGCCTTAAGTTATATCACTCCCCCCCCCCCCATCTCTCGCTCCTTGCGTAATCCCTAATGTAAATTAACGCATTAAAAAAATATTAGACGCAAATATTCGTGTCGGCCACAAATTGCATTGCACGAGGAAGTATTATAGTGTAATCTTATTGCATTAAACTTACGCTCTGAAAAAACGCAAGAATATTATATATATATGAAAGCTTCGTCTGGCCGGCCGAAATGCTGTGGAGATCCATAACCAGGGTTCGAATCCCGCCCGCTCCAGTGATCTTATATATATATATATATATATATATATATATATATATATATATGCAGAATAACCACATATGAAAAATAGAAAATGCTTAACGCGTTTTCGGCTAATTCGCCTTCATCAGAGCAAAGTAGAATAACATTCTACTTTGCTCTGATGAAGGCGAATTAGCCGAAAACGCGTTAAGCATTTTCTATTTTTCATATGTGGTTATTCTGCATACTTGGATCAGTGTTTTTGTGATCATTGTTGCATATATATATATATATATATATATATATATATATATATATATATATATATATATATATATATATATATATATATCACGCATTTGTGATTTCCTTTCTGTATCTTCTATATGTTTCTTATGCGCTTCATTCAAGAAGGAAGTTGATATAACGAAGGCCGCAACGTTAACTTTGTAGTCGTATTATTTCCTGATGCGATTCGTTGAGTATGTCAACATACTCAGCGGCAAATGAGAATTACATACATGTAATCAAAAAATATATGTAAGGTTTAGAGTCGCGTGAGCCAATAGGCCTCCTGAAGGTTTTTCTGATATTCTTATGCATAAATTTCCGACCAGTCCATGTTAGGCACGTACCCAACAGCAATTACTGTGAACAAGTGAGTGAGCCTAGCCCAAGGCATCTGGTCATTTATAGATATAGATTCTTTGATATTATCAAGATCAAGACATAGCTCCATGCCTCAGAGAGTGTCAAGAGAGACGCAAGAATATTATATATATATGAAAGCTGTGTCTGGCCAGCCGAAATGCTGTGGAGATCCATAACCAGGGTTCGAATCCCGAACCCATTGTCTCAGAGACAATTAACCTTTCTTAATGACTCAGGTAACAAGGAATAGTGGGGCAGTGCCCGGGACTGGGCAACAAGATGGCGGAGGGGGGGAATGGAGCTGTTTACATTATCTCATATGTAAACAAGCGTTTCTCTGTTGATTTATGATATTTGTGTGGGCATGAGTACCTTCCCAGGTGCTTTGAAAGGCTGTTTGCGTGTGTGTGTGTGTGGCGTGAATGTGTGTGTGTGTATGTGTGTGTGTGTGTGAGAGTGTGTGTGTGTTTACTAGTTGTGTTTTTACGGGGGTTGAGCTTTGCTCTTTCGGCCCGCCTCTCAACTGTCAATCAACTGTTTACTAACTACTTTTTTTTTTTTTTTTCCACACCACACACACACACACACCAGGAAGCAGCCCGTGACAGCTGACTAACTCCCAGGTACCTATTTACTGCTAGGTAACAGGGGCATTCAGGGTGAAAGAAACTTAGCCCATTTGTTTCTGCCTCGTGCGGGAATCGAACCCGCGCCACAGAATTACGAATCCTGCGCGCTATCCACCAGGCTACGAGGCCCCAAGTGTGTGTGAGAGTGTGTGTGTGAGTGTGTGTGTATGTGTGTGTAGTAGTTAGTTATGTTATTTGGGCGTGAATCCAATCTTTGACTGCGGGTGAAATTGCTTGTTTGTTCTCTGGGACCCTCCGGCCCAATCGTTGCAGCGGCCGTGCGGCTCAAATTGAGTCTCTGTGGCTTATCTGGGTACTCAGTTTCTACCTGTGTCCCCTTTCTGAATTCCCCCCCTGAGGATTTTGTAGGTGGTTATCATGTCTCCCCTTAATTTTCTGTTTTCTAGGGACGTGAGGTTCAGCTCCTTTAGCCTTTCCTCGTAGCTCATACCTCTCAGTTCCGGGACCACTCTGGTGGCATACCGCTGAATCTTCTGTGTATGTGTATGTGTGACACTGACAGTTTGCCTGTATGTTGTATACAATGATGATAGCTGAAGACGCAACAAAAAATACACAATTAATTATACATCTGTTGAATTATACATCCGGCACACACACACGTGTAATACATTGATGTAAACAGTGGGTGGGAGTTCCTTCCTGCTCTCTGTCTCTGTCTCTGTCTGTCTCTCTCTCTCTCTCTCTCTCTCTCTCTCTCTCTCTCTCTCTCTCTCTCTCTCTCTCTCTCTCTCTCTCTCTCTCAAATGCCAGCCAGAAATACTCGCGAGATACTACACAGGTCGTCTCAGACGGGCCTCGAACCCTTGGCCAATGAACAACATTCCCAGAGAACCTCACAACTTTTCCCACCAAACTCCATACCTGGGATTTTCAAGCGGTCTTTGGCTCTTGAATGTTAAAACTTCACGTGCACCCTGAGCTTGCTGTGTGTGTGCCTGTCTTGACTACTTGTGCCTGCAGGATGGGGTTGGCTAGCTCCTGGACCCCGCCTTTCTAACCGTCGCTTGTCTAATGAAGTGTGGAGTGGGATGGTAGATGAACAGACGACTCACTCATCTTTAAGTCAGTCACCCCTACGGGCGGGATTCTCGCTGCCTGCTATATGTGAAGGGAAGTTCCCTAGGCAACTGTGAAGGGCTGCCCTTCATGTGGAGGGCTGCCCTTCATGTGGAAGGCTGCCCTTCATGTGACTCCAGAAGGGGGAGGGCTTGGGGGGAGCGTGGGGGGAAAAGGGAGGGCTGAGGTGGGGGAGGAAGAGGGGGAGGGTTTTGGGGAGTGGTGGAGAGGGGAAGGTTTAGGTGGGGTGGGGGAGAGTGGGGGGCTTGGGGGGGAGGGGGAGAAGGGAGGTCCTGGGGGGAGAGGGGTGAGTGGGAGGAGGGGGGTGGGGGGAGGGTGCCCTAGGTGGGTACTTAGTGGGGGGCTGACAGGGGTTGGGGCAGATAGGGTGTCTGTTGGGTAGAATGGTGGGGGGGGGGGGTGCCCCACTCCCTGTGGCTGTTGTGTGTGTGTGTGTGTGTGTGTGTGTGTGTGTGTGTGTGTGTGTGTGTGTGTGGCAGACAGTATTGACAGCTAACATGATGGAGTGGAGAGAGAGAATATATTGATGGACAGCCAGATCTTCTGGTGAGTTATATCTGAAGAGAGAGAGAGAGAGACAGAGACAGAGAGAGAGAGAGAGAGAGAAAGAGACAGAGAGAGAGAGAGAGAGAGAGAGAGAGAGAGAGAGAGAGAGAGAGAGAGAGAGAGAGAGAGAGAGAGAGACAGAGACAGAGAGAGAGACAGAGACAGAGACAGAGACAGAGAGAGAGACAGAGAGAGAGACAGAGAGAGACAGAGAGAGACAGAGAGAGACAGAGAGAGACAGAGAGAGAGAGAGAGAGAGAGAGAGAGAGAGAGAGAGAGAGAGAGAGAAACAGAGACAGAGAAATGGCCATAACACGAATCATAAACCGGAGAATAACGATCTGTCAGGAATTAAGGAACGACCATCAACACCAATTACCACCCAACACCACCAGACTTCAACCAGACACACACCATCTACGAGCCTCGAACCAGTAACCAACATTCCCCCTCCCTACCACACTGTCACGAGATCCCACAACATCATTACTTGAGTCTCTACCTAAACATCAACAGCCACCTACCTGAGCTGTCATCACTCGTCCACCTGGTGTTAAACATCACATAATTTACCAATGTTTATCTCTTCAAGTTCCCGAGAGCTGTCAGTCTGTATTTAGCATATGGTCTGAAGTCTATGGTATGCGGATATACGCGGATATACTCGGATATTCTGGGTTAAAAATGACTCTAATGCCAGATTCAATGAATGTCACAGCCTCTCTCTCTCTCTCTCTCTCTCTCTCTCTCTCTCTCTCTCTCTCTCTCTCTCTCTCTCTCTCTCCTATTTATATCCTCCCAAACTCATTCATAAATGTGTAGCCTTCGATAGAAACACTCCAGTAAATGATGCTCTCTTAACTAGAACATCAAATAGTCTGTGTCAAGCTTAACACAGGGAGCTTAACACGTCTGCTGTGATGAGAGAGAGAGAGAGAGAGAGAGAGAGAGAGAGAGAGAGAGAGAGAGAGAGAGAGAGAGAGACAGAGACAGAGACAGAGAGAGAGAGAGACAGAGAGAGAGAGAGAGAGAGAGAGAGAGAGAGAGAGAGAGAGAGAGAGAGAGAGAGAGAGGGAGAGAGAGAGAGAGAGAGAGAGAGGGGGAGGGAGAGAGCAGGTGGGTCAACAGACATAAAGCCATAAACATGGAAAAAAAACACATTAATAAACAGTACCCATAAACAGATATACCCCTCAGCACAGTACAGCACAGCACGACACAGCACGGGCACAGTACAGCACAGCACGACACAGTACGGCACAGTACAGCACAGCAAGACAGAAATCTCTGTTTACAAGGCTCCAGTCTCTTCAAAGTTTCGAGATAAATTTAGCTTTCTATTAAGAAAAGACTCCAAAGGTATTGGAAAGGAATCCAAGTCACCTTATTTTAAGGCCTGTGTTTACACACACACACACACACACACACACACACACACACACACACACACACACACACACACACACACATATATATATATATATATATATATATATATATATATATATATATATATATATATATATATATATATATATATATATATATTTACCCCAGTATGTACATTCGAAGATATTACTTTTATTTGTGATGTAGAGTAAACTCTATATTTACTCTGTATTTGGTAAATTTCAGTTTATTTATTTTGTGTGTGTACTCACCTAGTTGTACTCACCTAGTTGTGTTTGCGGGGGTTGAGCTCTGGCTCTTTGGTCCCGCCTCTCAACCGTCAATCAACAGGTGTACAGATTCCTGAGCCTATTGGGCTCTATCATATCTACACTTGAAACTGTGTATGGAGTCAGCCTCCACCACATCACTTCCATGTGTGTGTGTGTGTGTGTGTGTGTGAGTGTGTGTGTGTGTGTGTGTGTGTGTGTGTGTGTGTGAGTGTGTGTGTGTGTGTGTGTGTGTGTGTGTGTGTGTGTGTGTG
>NC_091210.1:14423246-14428246 GCF_040958095.1 Procambarus clarkii | reverse complement strand
CCTAATGCATTCTATCTGTTGACTACTCTGACACTGAAAAAGTTCCTTCTAACGTTTCTGTGGTTCATGTGGGTACTCAGTTTCCACCTGTGTCCCCTTGTTCGCGTCCCACCAGTGTTGAATAGTTTATCCTTATCTACCCTCTGAATTCCTCTGAGAATTTTGTAGGTAGTGATCATGTCTCCCCTTACTCTTCTGTCTTCCAGTGTCGTGAGGTGCATTTCCCGCAGCCTTTCCTCGTAACTCATGCCTCTTAGTTCTGGGACTAGTCTAGTAGCATACCTTTGGACTTTTTCCAGCTTCGTCTTGTGCTTGACAAGGTACGGGCTCCATGCTGGGGCCGCATACTCCAGGATTGGTCTTACATATGTGGTGTACAAGATTCTGAATGATTCCTTACACAGGTTCCTAAACGCTGTTCTGATGTTAGCCAGCCTCGCATATGCCGCAGACGTTATTCTCTTTATGTGGGCTTCAGGAGACAGGTTTGGTGTGATATCAACTCCTAGATCTTTCTCTCTGTCTGTTTCATTAAGTACTTCATCTCCTATTCTGTATCCTGTGCCTGGCCTCCTGTTTCCACTGCCTAGTTTCATTACTTTGCATTTGATTCAGTCTTACAGTCTCCGTGGTGTAGTGGTAAGACACTCGCCTGGCGTTCCGCGAGCGCTATGTCATGGGTTCGTATCCTGGCCGGGGAGGATTTACTGGGCGCAATTCCTTAACTGTAGCCTCTGTTTAACGCAACAGTAAAATGTGTACTTGGATGAAAAAACGATTCTTCGCGGCAGGGGATCGTATTCCAGGGACCATAGGATTAAGGACTTGCCCGAAACGCTACGCGTACTAGTGGCTGTACAAGAATGTAACAACTCTTGTATATATCTCAAAAAAAAAAAAAAAAAAAAAAAAAAAAAAAAATTACTCGGGCTGGAAAGGGAAAGCGCTAAGCCATTACGACTTTATAGCACTGGGAAGGGATCAGGATAAGGATTTGGGGTGGGACGGGGGGAAAGGAATGGTGCCCCAACCACTTGTGGACGGTCGCGGGGATTGAACGCCGACCTGCATGAAGGGATATCTAGATATTTATCACTAATTAGTTTTTGTATCTAAACGTCCAATTTGTAACCATTTAAGTGTTATTTTGTATATTGATATATTTTGCACCCAATTAATATTCCCTTTGCCAGGTTCTGTCTGACGACCGGGCCGCGCGGACGCTAAGCCCAGAAATCATCTCTAGGTTACCTCAAGGTAACCTCTCGTCCATTTTTATATGGCGGTCACACCTTCTTGAAGTCTCCCCTTTTCACTTCACGTTTTCTATGATTTCATAGAAAACTTACTTAAACTTGTTTAGGGTCAGCTTTTTTATTTTTTTATTTATATATACTAGAGTTGTTACATTGTTGTACAGGTCGCAGAGCGTTTCGGGCAGGTCCTTAATCATAATTTTTCCCGGAATACGACCCGCCAAATCGTTTAACAACCAGGTACGCATTTTACTGTTGGGTGAATAGAGGCTACAGTTAAGGATTGGTGCCCAGTCAATCCTCCTCCCCGGCCAGGATACGAACCCAGAGCACTGTGCTCACGAAACGCCAGGTGAGTGTGTTACCACTTCGCCACAGGGACTGTTAAATGTGCCCTCCTGTTAGACATTAGCTACTGTATTGCGGTCAATTCTCAACAACTTGTTTCCGGGTTCGATTCCCGAGTATATGCAGAGATGATGGCATACGTTTTCTTACATCTGATGCCTCTGTTTACCTTCCATTAAACAGGTTTGTGTGAGTCGACTGATGTTGGTCAACTCTCAAACTTCACAAATACATACATTTTATGCAAATACAAATAGATGTGTTGATCACAGATTTTTATAAATATATTCTATATTTTATTTTATATTTTATTCTATATTGTACGCTCCATATCGTCTATTGAAAGTGGTAGAAGCGTTTGGACGTCGTCTTAAGAATTATCTCTCATTTCACTTACCATTGTCTACCCTCAATAATAACTCACAGAAAACAGGGAACTTGTGCACCTAGAAAACGGAAAGTTTATGAAAACACTGAAGGAAAGATAATAAATTATAAACTTTATTTTCTTAAGGTGTTCGACGACGGTAAAATATTGTCAGTTATGATCAAGTTACGACCATAACTTTCCAACCGCTTGGGAGCGTCGGAAGAGAGAGAGAGAGAGAGAGAGGGAGAGAGAAAACAAGAGAGAAAGAGAGCACCCGCTCTCGCACAAGACAGCACATATAGGACTTATTGCTTATAGTCACTATTTGGCTTATAAATAAGTATATATGTGACATTCTAAGCCATAATTTTTTCAAGGCACTAACTCTTCCTCTCAGTTTAATTAAACAATGGAGATTTTATACAAAATTTGACAATATCCTGAGTTACTTTACAATTTATTTAAATATTTTAGTTTTGTTTTATTATTTTTATTAAATTGTAATATCAATATGAGTATAGGTTCAGTACTAATTGTAATATCCTAACATACTAAAAAGGTTAGGTTAGGTTGTGGTTTTCTATTCAGCATTTCAAGGTAAACTAAAATATTCACAATAAATTAGTATATCACATATGCACTTATTCATATGCCAAATATTGAGTATAAGCAAGTGCAAGAACGGGTTGCACAGAGAAAGAGAGTGAGAGAGACAGAGAGTGAGAGAGACAGAGAGTGAGAGAGAGAGAGAGAGAGAGAGAGAGAGAGAGAGAGAGACAGAGACAGAGAGAGACAGAGAGAGAGAGAGAGAGACAGAGAGTGAGAGAGACAGAGAGTGAGAGAGAGAGAGACAGAGAGTGAGAGAGAGAGAGAGAGAGAGAGAGAGAGAGAGAGAGAGAGAGAGAGAGAGAGAGAGAGAGAGAGAGAGAACAAGAGAGAGAGAGAGAGAGAGAGAGAGAGAGAGAGAGAGAGAGAGAGAGAGAGAGAGAGAGAGAGAGAACAAGAGAGAGAGAGAGAGAGAGCTTAGGACCTAACAACCCTGAACGTGACCCCAAAAGGCAAGAAACAGCACAATTAACAATAAACTTAAGTGCCCAAATCTCTATACGACTAAAACATTTTACCAACACAGTGAAAGTAAACCTTATGCCGCTAGTCGGTAAGACTCACTCTCGCCTGCTTTCTTAAAAACATTTACTTGCTCATAGTGACAATTATTGCACACGCACACACACACACACACACACACACACACACACACACACACACACACACACACACACACACACACACACACACACACACACACACACAAAACCAGGCGGCTTTGGAAGAGTTCGAAATTACGAGAGAGGAGGTCAAGAGACACCTGCTGGATCTGGATGTTAGAAAGGCTGTTGGTTCCGACGGGATCTCACCATGGGTACTGAAAGAGTGTGCAGAGGCAATTTGCTTGCCACTCTCCATAGTGTATAGTAAGTCACTGGAGACGGGAGACATACCAGAAATATGGAAGACGGCGAATGTGGTCCCAATATACAAAAAGGGCGACAGGCAAGAGGCACTGAACTACAGGCCTGTGTCCTTGACTTGTATACCATGCAAGGTGATGGAGAAGATCGTGAAAAAACTGGTAACACATCTGGAGAGAAGGGACTTCGTGACAAATCGACAACATGGGTTCAGGGAGGGTAAATCTTGCCTGACTGGCTTAATAGAATTCTACGATCAGGCGACAAAGATTAAGCAAGAAAGAGAAGGATGGGCGGACTGCATGTTTTTTTTTTTACTGTCGGTAAGCCTTTGACACAGTACCGCATAAGAGGATACATAAGCTGGAGAAACAGGCAGGAGTAACTGATAGGGTGCTCCAGTGGATAAGGGAGTACCTAAGCAATTGGAAGCAGAGCGTTACAGTAAGGGGTGAGACCTCAGACTGGCGTGAAGTCACCAGTGGAGTCCCACAGGGCTCTGTACTCGGTCTTATCCTGTTTTTGATATATGTAAATGATCTCCCGGAGGGTATAGACTCAATCCTCTCAATGTTTGCGGACGATGCCAAAATTATGAGAAGGATTAAGACAGAAGAGGACTGTTTGAGGTTTCAAGAAAACCTAGAGAAACTGAAGGAATGGTCGAACAAATGGTTGTTAGAGTTTAACCCAACCAAATGTAATTTAATGAAGATAGGTGTAGGGAGCAGGAGACCAGATACAAGGTATCATCTGGGAGAGGAAATTCTTCAGGAGTCAGAGAAAGAAAAAGACTTGGGGTTGATATCACGCCAGACCTGTCTCCTGCAGCACATATCAAGAGGATAACATCAGCGGCATATGCCAGGCTGGCCAACATACGGACGGCATTCAGAAACTTGTGTAAAGAATCATTCAGAACTTTGTATACCACATATGTCAGGCCAATCCTGGAGTATGCAGCCCCAGCATGGAGTCCATATCTAGTCAAAGATAAGACTAAACTGGAAAAGGTTCAAAGGTTTGCCACCAGACTAGTACCCGAGCTGAGAGGTATGAGCTACGAGGAGAGACTACGGGAATTAAACCTCACTTCGCTGGAAGACAGAAGAGCTAGGGGGGACATGATCACCACATTCAAGATTCTGAAAGGAATTGATAGGTAGATAAAGACAGGCTATTTAACACGCGGGGCACACGCACAAGGGGACACAGGTGGAAACTGAGTGCCCAAATGAGCCACAGAGATATTAGAAAGAACTTTTTTAGTGTCAGAGTGGTTGACAAATGGAATGCATTAGGCAGTGATGTGGTGGAGGCTGACTCCATACACAGTTTCAAGTGTAGATATGATAGAGCCCAATAGGCTCAGGAATCTGTACACCTGTTGATTGACAGTTGAGAGGCGGGACCAAAGAGCCAGAGCTCAACCCCCGCAAGCACAAGTTGGTAAGTACAATTAGATAATTAAGGGGCCTGATGGCTGAGTAGACACCGCTCGGGATTCGTAATCCTAGGGGACCGGGGATCGATCCCCGGCGATAGCGGAAACAA
>NC_091210.1:14338246-14413246 GCF_040958095.1 Procambarus clarkii | reverse complement strand
GCGGTAAGTTAAATGGTGATTAACTTACCAGTCGGCTTACTGGTCGGCAGGTGATATGACAGCAGTTTCTCCTCCCAATCTCTCTCTCTCTCTCTCTCTCTCTCTCTCTCTCTCTCTCTCTCTCTCTCTCTCTCTCTCTCTCTCTCTCTCTCTCTCACTCTGGTTAATGTTTTAATAAACATTTTAGAGACTGGAGGAGCTTGTTCTAAACTAGTTCATGTTGATAGCCTAAGGGGCCTGACGGCTGAGTGGACAGCGCTCGGGATTCGTAGTCCATCGGTTCCGGGTTCGATCCGCGGCGGAAACAAATGGGCAGAGTTTCTTTCACCCTGAAACCCATACTCACCTAGCAGTAAATAGGTACCTGGGAGTTAGACAGCTGCTACGGGCTGCTTCTTTCCTCCACGATTAAAAAGATAAGAGAAGTCTCGTAAATGCTTTTGATGAATCCTGAGTTGGATTACACTATGGAATACAAAGCGATGTGTTAACACATCGCTTTTGAAATTTCAATTTGAATTTCAAAAGCGATGTGTTAACATCAACTCTCATTTGATTATTATTGATGTCACAAATACCTGTGTTTCCAGTTTTTGTAACACTGTATTGATCAATCCTTAAGTTGAAGAAGGATATGGGAATAGAATGAGGCTTAAGATAGGCCTATATTGCCCTTAGGCCTCAATGCATTAATCCAGATTTGCTTGAAATGTCGTATGCAATTTGGCAGTTGGATCTTGAATAGAACTATGTAAACAGTTCTAACTTTCTCTGTATCTGTCTCTCTGTCTGTCTCTGTCTCTCTGTCTGTCTCTGTCTCTCTGTCTCTCTGTCTGTGTCTCTGTCTCTCTGTCTGTGTCTCTGTCTCAGTTTCTCTCTGTCTCTGTTTCTATCTGTCTCTGTCTCTCTGTGTGTCTCTGTTTCTATCTGTCTCTGTCTCTCTGTGTGTCTCTGTCTCTGTTTCTATCTGTCTCTGTCTCTCTGTGTGTCTCTGTCTCTGTTTCTATCTGTCTCTGTCTCTCTGTGTGTCTCTGTTTCTATCTGTCTCTATCTCTCTCGCTCTCTGTCTCTGTCTGTCTCTCTGTCTCTCCCTCATAAACATTATGTAAACTGCTGGGGAATAAAAATTCGTGGTGTCTCGCGCTCAAGCAGAGCCTGTAATTCGGGTCACGACCTCAAGCGGAAATTTTCTGGTGAAACAATTGTCTTTACTAAAAGTTAGAGAAAGAGAAAGCATATTAATTAAAAACGCAGAAACACAGATAATATCCAACTTTGTAATTAACAGCGATTAACAAAAAGCTTATCTCTCTTCACTTCAGATCTAACCAATTATTTACTTTTTATACAGATTATCCAGAAGTTGGTGATTTTGGTTATGCCATAGTTAAGTGGTCGTAGGATTGTAATTAAGATCGTCCTGGTAAACTTAGCGCGTTAGGTCTCAGCTGGTCTACTTAAGGGTAAACTGCTGTAAACTGTTTGGGTTTTGGGGCTTGTCTGTTCATTAGGTTAACTTAGGCAGCCCATCTTCCGAATATGGGGCGGTAAATGTAACGGCATAAGTGTAATTATGTACTATTTCTAGAAGTCAGGAATTGTACTTATTACACTTAGTATTAAACCGTACTGTCAAAGAATTGCACCAAAATATTGTGATTATTTGAGTTTACCTGAAAAACTGAATAGAAAACGACGACCTAACCTAACTTAGTGTGTGAGCACAAGCATTTTATTGCTTCTTAATTACAATTAATACTTAACCTGTAGCTATATTAATATTACAGTTTTATAAAGCTAATAAAACAAAACTAAAATCTTTCAATAAATTATAAAGTAACTCAAGATATTTCCAAAGTTTGTATAAAATCTCTATTATTTAATAAAATTGAAAAATAAATTCTTTATATTTAAAACTTATGTCTAGAAATACTATCATCAGAACTTTAAAAATAAATTTTGAGTATTTTAACCGAAAACGAGGAGAAAAAACATATACTCAGTTCCTGCGACGGCGCTGGAACCAATCGTATTGGCGTATGCCTTTTCATTGGAGACTTTCAGCGCCATGGAGAGAGGGGGGACTTGCTGCATGGGTAACAGCTTCTCCCCCATATCAACCTACCGTGGAGAGGCCACTCCAGACCGACAACCAGAGCCCAATAGTCTCCTGAGACTGGTGGATGCCTACTACTTTGGGAGGTAAATGTAGCAGCACAAGTTAGTGTAATTATATACTGTTCCTGACAGGCACGAATTATACTTATTGCATTTAGTATTAATCCGTACTGTCAGGATGGGTTGTGAAGTTATTAGACTTTTGCTTCTTCTTCTTATCTATAATAGGTGCAGTTTGCTACGGGCTCACCATACATGCAGGTTATCTCGAGATGATTTCGGGGCTTTAGTGTCCCCGCGGCCCGGTCCTCGACCAGGCCTCCACCCCCAGGAAGCAGCCCGTGACAGTTGACTAACACCCAGGTATCTATTTCACTGCTAGGCAACAGGGGCATAGGGTGAAAGAAACTCTGCCCATTGTTTCTCGCCGGCGCCTGGGATCGAACACAGGATCACAAGTCCAGCGTGCTGTCCGCTCGGCCGACCGGCTCCCTCCTCCCTACAGGGGGGCCATTATGCAATAAATGAAAGCTGGTTCGATTTCAATCAAACTTTTTTTAACTAGTTGTATATGAAGAGTGTTTAAACTGCTCCAAGTTTCAGCATCGTTGCTTAAACAAGGGAGAAAAAAATTTATCAAAATTTTTCCAAAATGTTAAAAAATTAACATTAAACCCAAGTGTTAACTGAAATCATGTCTATGACTATATCACAATAGCATATAATAAAGTATTTTAATAATTAATTTTATCCCTCCAAAAAAAATTAATGGAAAAAAATATTAAATTATTTTTTTTATATTACTTATCGGGCGATTTGCATGAAACTTATACACCTTACTAACCGTAAGCCTATCTGTAAGGGTGCCAATTTTGGAGGACATTGGTTGATATCAACCTCAGTTCGAAACGAGATTAAAACTTAATGCTATTCTTGTAAGACATAATATATCTTACACTATAAGTTGCACGATATCTTACGCTATAAGCTATATACTTGTGGTCTTACACTATAACACTACACGTATATCTTACGCTTGTAACATATCATATGAGTTACGCTTGTAAGACCTCATATGAGTTACGCTTGTAAGATCTCATATGAGTTACGCTTGTAAGATCTCATATGAGTTACGCTTGTAAGATCTCATATGAGTTACGCTTGCAAGATCTCATATGAGTTACGCTTGTAAGATCTCATATGAGTTACGCTTGTAAGATCTCATATGAGTTACGCTTGTAAGATCTCATATGAGTTACGCTTGTAAGACCTCATATGAGTTACGCTTGTAAGATCTCATATGAGTTACGCTTGCAAGATCTCATATGAGTTACGCTTGTAAGATCTCATATGAGTTACGCTTGTAAGATATCATATGAGTTAAGCTTGTAAGATCTCATATGAGTTACGCTTGTAAGATCTCATATGAGTTACGCTTGTAAGATCTCATATGAGTTACGCTTGTAAGATCTCATATGAGTTACGCTTGTAAGATATCATATGAGTTAAGCTTGTAAGATCTCATATGAGTTACGCTTGTAAGATCTCATATGAGTTACGCTTGTAAGACCTCATATGAGTTAAACTTGTAAGATCACGTATAATTTGAAGGGAACATAAAGCTCGCAAGATCTCATATCACGGACTATTCAGGCCAGCAAGCCTGAATTGGCGTCTATATACGAACTACACCATCGTTAGGGCCGGTAGGAATTACTCCGTGGGATGGGATGGAGCCTCGAACCAGCGCCATATTTGCAGTCTTGGGCTGGTGGGTCCAATAATTAAGGAGTTTCTCTCTTCTTGAAAAGAGAGATGAGACGATTGTTAAGACCTCTGAAGAGAATTTTCTGATTGGATAAGGTTCGTATTTTTGGGGGGTTAATGGTTTTGTGTGTGTGTACTCATCTAGTTGTACTCAGCTAGTTGTGCTTGCTGGGGGTTGAGCTCTGGCTCTTTGGTCCCGCCTCTCAACTGTCGATCAACTGGTGTACAGATTCCTGAGCCTACTGGGCTCTATCATATCTACATTTCAAACTGTGTATGGAGTCAGCCTCCACCACATCACTGCCTAATGCATTCCGTGCCCGTCCTGAATGGTCCCCAGGACTATATGCAACTGAGGGTGTGAGTTATATATATATATATATATATATATATATATATATATATATATATATATATATATATATATATATATATATATATATATACAAGAAGGTACATTGGGTTTATGAGAGTACATAGCATTGGTATTTTTTTTACATTCTTGTAAAGCCACAAAACACGCTTAGCGTTTCGGGCAAAAGTGGTTTGGTCGTTTCGGGCAAAACACCTCGTTTAAGAGGGTGACAACCGCAGCTTCGTCATTACCGCAGTTCAAACGCCTCGTAAATAAATACTTAACGACCCGAAGTGTAATTTGATACAATTTCAAGCCAACTCATTATTTTCAACATCTTGTTCAAGTATTCATAAGATGCATACCTTGCCCATCTCAAACGATGTTCACATGAGAACGTATTGAACACCTGGGAGAAATGTGCTGATTGTTCAGTAACTGTTACTGAGGGGGGCCTGACAGCTGAGTGAACAGCGCTCGGGGTTCGTAGTCCTGAGTTTCCGGGTTCGATCCCCGGTGGAGGCGGAAACAAATGGGCAGAGTTTCTTTCCCCCTGATGCCCCCCTGTTCATCTAGCAGTAAATAGGTACCTGGGAGTTAGACAGCTGCTACGGGCTGCTTCCTGGGGGATGTGTAACAAAAAAGGAGGCCTGGTCGAGGACCGGGCCGCGGGGACGCTAAGCCCCGAAATCATCTCAAGATAACCTCAAGAAACCATTGTAGAACCCTGAATAACCCTCCAAAAAATGATAGACATTGAAACCGAACTCCAAATCTCCAATGAATACCAGATCAATCAGGTTGAAGTTGGAACCTCAGTATGCGAGCAGAGGGTTCTAACAGCCTGGCTGACCAAGCCATGGAGTTATAACTTAAAGTAACCAAAGTAAATATCTATCAATTGATGTGTAAATAAAAATAATAAAAATATTGCTAATAATATACATAGCAGCAGTAGCAAATTGACTAATTATTAAGTTAGAAAATAAAGTATATGTAAATGCTAATAATAAAATAAATATTATCAATAAAATAATGTAGATATTAACAATAATATAAAAATTGGTAAAAAAATTAATAAAAAGTGTAAAATATTAATTCCGTTACTTTAATATGTTTGGATGCGTTAAGTTTACTTGGAATATCGGGGAATCGAACCCTGGTATTAAAAAGTACATAGCCACTATCCTACCAACCAGACCATACATTTTCTGGATGTATTACATATACATATATAATGTATAACTAATAACTTTATCCAGAATAAAAAAAATATATACATAATGTGTACATTTAAACTAATCTTTGTTAACTGACAAAAGTTTTTTTTCTCACAAATAAAATTTTGTAGTTTCTAATTTTGCAAAAATGTCTTTAAGCCTGAAAGATAAAGTTGCCAGTCCGGCAACCAGGAGGCCTGGTCGACGACCGGGCCGCGGGGACGCTAAGCCCCGGAAGCACCTCAAGGTAACCTCAAGGTAAGGTAAGCCTCGTGTTAATCTGTGCCCTAAACCTGTGCCCTAAACTTGTGCCCTAAATCAGGGCAGCACGCGATACCCACATTAAAAAATATATATTTTTTGCTGGGACATTATATTCTATAATGTTATATCTTTCATTATACATACAAGACACTTGCAACAAAATTTGCATGATTGGTTGATTGATACAAGTCCCCCTGAGTGTGGTATTAATTAGTTGAGTTGCAAATCTCAATTAGTTCATGTTTAATAATTGAATTGTAACCAGTTAAAATGATTTAGTTGATTGTTAATCTAATTGGATCACTATTAAAGGGTTTTATTTTAGTAATAGGGGTTTGTTAAGGGTTCAACTAATTATTTAACATGATAGGTTCAAAAGGGGTTTAACTTACTGTTTAGTAGTTGGGGTCGTTTCCAGGGGTTCAACTAATTGTTTAGTGAACATGATAGTTTCCAAACGTTCATGGTCGTTACCAGGTTCAACTAATTGTTAGCAAAGTTGAAGGTTCTACTCAGTTCACGGTCGTTACCAAGCGGGGGTTCAGAACCCTAGCACACAAGCATTTAGCGACAAACCTTTGACTGGTTCTGTATAATCAATCAAGATTGAAGGTTCAGCAAGTTCAGTGGTTCTTTCAAGCGTGAGGTTCAAGCTGGTTCAAATCATTGCTGGGAGCCATCACTGTGGATTCACAAATTACATCTGAACGTAGCGAAGACACTAGAACCATATAGAGTGGTTCTTTGAATATAAACACGAAAGGCGGTTCCTCGGTGGTTCAGGTTAATCAGAAGCCACATATGTACCACTTGAGAGAGAGAGTGTGTACTGGGCAGAGGGATACGAACCGGAGGGCCACGTTCCCAGTACTAAAAGCGACATAACTTTTAGTGGTACCGGAATTCAGTGATACAGGAAAGAGGTCGTACGCGCCACGGACCTCTCGTCCACAACCGGCTTCAACCGTGCCAGCGGCTACACTGACACACTACTCTCACTTTCCGTCTCTCTCTCACTCTCTCCCCTCTCCCCTCTCCCACCCACTTTAACCCCCGCCCACCCACTCTTCCACTCTCCCACACTACCCCACACTCCCCCACACTCTCCCACACACGCCCCCAACCCAATACCGTAACATTCCTTACTATATCACCATATATATATATGCGAACAAGCCTGAATCATTCAACCTTGTTCGAATTTGTGTTCCTCACGTGTGCCCCAAAGAATGAGGTGATTTGATAAAATGCTATGCCCAGGATTACCATCAGAGTGCCGGCGGGCTGATGGGCACATAGCCTTGGCTAACATCAGCTTTTGTCCGGTCGTGATGGTCTAGTGGATAAGGGGTCCTGTACACACCAGTTGCATAGTGCTCCTGGCAGTATGGGTTCGAGTCACTTCTGGGGTGTGAGTTTTCAGTTATATATATATATATATATATATATATATATATATATATATATATATATATATATATATATATATATATATATATTCAGTTGCATATGTCCTGGGGACCATTCAGGCTTGTTCGCATATATATATATATATATATATATATATATATATATATATATATATATATATATATATATATATATATAAGAGGACCTTGTTGAACATGAGATCATTTTTATAAGCACAAGCATTTAATTATTAAATTAAACAATAAGTTGTTTAATTTAATAATTAAATTCTTTGAATTCGGGGATTCTTTGAAGTTAAATCAAGTGACACTTAAGAGTGTTGTGAGTGTCAGGAATGGGTATGTGGGCCTGCGGGCCGCTCCAAGCAACAGCCTGGTGGACCAAACTCTCACAAGTCAAGCCTGGCCTCGGGCCGGGCTTGAGCAGTAGAAGAACTCCCAGAACCCCATTAACCAGGTATGAAGCAGATATCAAGCAGATATCAAGCAGATATCAAGCAGATATCAAGCAGATATCAAGCAGATATCAAGCAGGTGTCAAGCAGGAACTTTAGGTAGTTTCACCTGTCAAGTGGTGATTACCAGTTCTTGACTGACGGACCATAACTACCCTGAAGCGTTTGTTTAGAGTACTAGACTTGAACCTAACAACTTCAAACATTGAAGCTTGGGATCATTATTGGTTCATTAGACTCGTTCGTATTTGGGGAAGTGAAGGAGTGGCTGTTGGCCATTGTTAATTGACACTTCAGACTCGGCAAAATGTTAACCAATGGGGTGAGGGTTAGCGTGAATGTCAACCAATCAGCGGCCGGATTTGGTTGGCTGCTGGTTATAAAAGGGACCATGAGACAGCATGTTGTCAGTGTGGGCTTGGCTCTCGTTAAGTGCTCATTGTCAGGTATGTTTAGTATAGTCGGATAAGTGTAAGTTTGTTCTTGAGTATTTGTTCGTATATTAAGTTTAAGTGTTTGTGTTTACTTACATTACCACAAGCTTTAAGGGGTTACTTGGTTACAAATGAAAATTACTTGAGATAACAGTATGACTGATTAACATAGATATCTTAAATATTGTTGAAAGTTATGAAGTGAAGCAAATATTTAGTTTTTACAAAAGACTTTGGTGTCTTACTAGCTTGTAAAGGTTTCATACTTGCCTTAGTAACTTTAGCAATAAATTTGGATGCTGAATACTGAACTTTATAGGTTTAACATGAACTACTAACCACAGCCCTGACCCCCTCCAGGGCATGGTAAATAAAGCGTGATGGAGAACAAATGCCTTCCTCCATTATGGGATTACCAGCATAACCCTTATTAATCTTTCACTTTTATAATAAAATATTTTAACGGTATTAAAAATCTTTATCGAATCTGTCTAGGTACAGAAACTTTAATCCCCTAGGTCCCTCGCCGCCTCTAATGTGTAGCAAACTGAAGTTTGCCAAATCATTTATATATGAATAAAACGGTTTATGGTGTAGTGCACGAAAGTGTGCCTTAGTAAATTCGCCAAACAATACTTTGGCTTAAAATGGAAGATCTCTAACAGATCTTCAGGAATACTACTTGACTATATAATTTCTGTAGTTCCAACAAGCACTCGGTATTTAAACCATAAAATGCCATATATAAACATTATACTTTCGAAAAACTATAGATTCCTATTTGTTATTTCCCAGCCCGTCCTCGACTAGTCATTACATCCAGCGGTCGACCCCCCCACAAACGCAGTCATAAATTTTCACTTGCTGTTCATTAAACAATTTTTCTCTTGTTAAAATTATTTGTTTATATGCTTAGGTTAGGTATTTAGGTTCTGTTTACTTGTCTGTAGTGCGATGGTGAAGCATTTACAGCGTTGTGGTTTTAACACTGTCAGTAAAGCCCTTGTTCCTGAAGTGTTCGAACGTAATCAGTTGATTTGTGTAATGTTTCATTCATAAATACAGCTTGGCGAGTGTAAGGAATGAACTTCTGGATCTTTATTTGAAGTACGGGCTGGTTATTACAATTCTTTAATTCAGGAATGAAGCCTTCTCCAAAGGCTTGCACTAAAACCAACAAGAATGTTAAGTCTTTACTAAAAGGTAAATAAAAAGGTTTAGATTCACAGCCTCGGACTTGCCGTCCCTTGCTCTATAAAACAAACCGTTTGGTTGCCATTTCCTAAAAGACGACCTTAACTATTTACCTTTCTAGGCAAATAGGAGCGCATGACTTGGCGTTCTTCCTCTGGTCAACGCCTGTCAAAGGTTCAAAATGCCTCAAGGTCCAGGAAGCGGGACAACATATGTTTACTAAGACTGTGAAGACTGTTCTAAAAAAAAAAAAATGACATAGATCTTAGAGGATATATCTACCCTAATAGGGTACCCATTAGAAAAAATCATAAATATGGCAAGGGGTGACTACTCCATTCACGCACTAGTACCTTCGATAAAGTGTCGTGTAGGAAAGGAACTTATTACTCGCAAAACTGTCATGACGTTTCTTAACACTGAGAATCTATTTCAGAATGAATGTCTTCATAATACTGTTGTGGACGTGTGTGGTCTCTGGGGACCACTTCACAGCTCCTGATGGCTCCTTGGTGTTCTTCCCGTCCCCTGAGGAGAACCGGTTGTCTGGCCCCATCTTCGTCTCTCCTCCCCAAGGTCCTCTTCCTTCAGGACAAAGCCTTCCACAACCTTCCCAAGACTTTAGAAGATTTGAAAGGCCTTTTGTTCCATATAATGCCCTGCAGGTCCCTCAAGCTGCACAACCTTCCCTCCAACCCTTTCCTGGGGTTGAGATTCAACCTCAGATTCCCTTCGTGTCTCAGCCACAACCCCAGCTTGCCTTCGTGCCTCAAACACAACCACAGCCTTCCTTTGAGTCTCTTCCCCAGCCCCCCTCACAACCCCAGTTAAGCTTCGTGTCTCGGCCTTCCTCACCCCAACTTCCACAACCCCAGCTTCCCTTCGTGCCCCAGCCCCTTCCTCGGCCTTCCTTCGTGTCTCAGCCCCAGCCTCTCCCACAACCCCAGCCTTCCTTCGTGTCTCAGCCCCAGCCTCTCCAACCCCAATTAAGCTTCGTGTCTCAGCCTTCCTCGCCCCAGCTCACACAACCCCAGCTTCCCTTCATCTACCAGCCTCTACCACAAGCCCAGCCAGCCTTGGTCTCTCAACCATCCAGGCCACAGCCACCTCCACAGAACCCTTCCTGTGGAGGGTCCGGTGGTATAGTAAGTAAAGCTGCAGTGATTCCTATACTGATTAATAGAATGGCTTTACTTCATTACTGCATGACTAGAACGGTGTATATAATCTTGTGTATGTATAACATGACTTTTTAAACCCATTCATCTAGGTACCACAATCTAATCTGTTGTTTAACCTATTTTTCATTTCATAGATACATGAAACGAGGGCTGGTAAGAACTACCACTTCTCATGGTGCGTGAATACCAATACCTACAGCTGGGATCAAGCCAACTCTTACTGCTCGCGTCTTGGCAGAGGCTTCCAGCTAGTTAGTATCCAAGACAAGGATAAGGACGACTTCATAACTAGCGTCATCGCCAGAAGTGAGTTTATATTCTTGCATTAGTCTTCAACGTGGCATATTATACATTAAACCTAATATGTTCTAGCTACAAGAACTTGGTAGATCATTCTGACTAATACCCGTTATTTAAGTGTAATTTATTATGAATTTACACGTACAACCTGTCTCCTCAGATCCGATCCAGTTCATCTGGACAAGCGGGAACAAGCGAGGAACAACGACCTGGAGGTGGTCATCCGGGTACACTTTGTCCTACACCAACTGGTCTCACACTGGAGGGTCAGTATGGCTGGTTTTACTGTGGTCATTTATTGTCATTTGACCTGCATGGTAATTTGCTTAAGGTAGTTAGATTGTTTAGAGTGCAGGTTACTCTTGAGGGCTTGACGGCTGCCAGAAGCCATGACTGAGTTAAACTTGTTTGTGTTGTGATTACGGTTTCAAAGGATGAAAGTTCTGATATTAACTCTGCCCTCTCGTCCTCAGGCTGGGGCGACCACAGCCAGACAACAGGGAAGGCAACGAGGACTGTCTCGGGGTACTGAAGAACATCTATAACGACGGCATTAAGTGGCACGACATTGCCTGTCACCACGTCAAGGCTGTCATCTGTGAGACAAGCCTCTGAACGTCACGACACTCCATCACTTCTACTGTTCCCGGATATTTACCATATTAACTTAATAAAAGTTAAATAATATTGCGTGAGTTCTCAATATACCAGGGGTTAATTACCGTACTTTAGTTTTACAAAACGTTAAAACGTATGTGAATGTTATCTGATCTACTAGTTTCCTAAGGCAAGTAAATTCTAATTGCCATTAGGTCTCTAATGTCTTATGGTCAAATTAAACAGGTTCTCTTACCTTCATAATTATTGAAATTTGAAGACTTTCTCAATAATAAGTGTGAATTTCAGTTCTGAAGTATCCAGTAGTTTTTCTTGTCCAAATGGGGGGGGGGGGGGGAGCGGCCCTCTCAAAGAACGAACTACAGGGAGTTCTAACCTCTATGCTAAGAGGTAAGGCTACTACTACTGAATAGAAGTTTCTAGGAAATGCTCATCCTACTCTCAAAACGATCATGCTGGAGAGAGACTCGTCCCCACATGTCTTGCTCACTTGTGTATGAATAATTAAAGCCTGATTTAGAGATTCCTAAAATTAACCTTTTCTCTCCCCCTTTCTAATTCCCCTCCCTTCTCCCATCTAAGAAAGGTCTGTATGGCTAGTTTCAATTAAAATTTTACTGACGATGTAACATAAAGCCTATAAAAGAACTGCTTGACTAACAGAATCAACTCTGGCAGGAAAGTGGAGCGTTAACATTGGTTCGCATCTTGCCGAAGCAAATACTTCATCTAAATCAGATTATCTGGTGACTTTATTAGATACACTGGTGGAAAGTGGTGGGTTACATATAAAGAATACGGTATGGATACAATGGTAGACTACCATTGTGCCGACTGTATTGATGAGCAGTCTGGTCCTGGCTGTGAACCTGACTTGGTGACTTGAATTTCTCCATAGTCGTGTTTTAAGCAGCTAGAGTACCCCTCTTGCTAAAGTAGCGGGGCTACTTGAACAACAAATCGAAGATGCCAAAGTTCGGTAAAGATGCCAACGAACAAATGGAGAAATGTGATTCTCGCTATTAGTTATAAAACTGCGACAATGTATAATCTGGGCATCGGAGGAGAGTTGGTAAAGATGACACGGGGGTAAATTGTCATTGACTTTTTGTACACACTCGGGTCAATAACTCGGTCCTCTCATTCATACTTTGAGGTTTTGATCTAAGAACAGTCCTTGTTGATAGAATATTCACTGATCGAACCATTGGGGCGGTAACAGCAGGTTGGTCTGAAAACAGGTATGAACACTACAACATCTGCCGGTGTATGCAGCCCGTCCTCTTAAATGCCAAAGTCCATTCCATCCACCCGCCAAATCCCGTTTATGAATGGAAAAAAGGTTTACATACGACTAACAACTGATGACGTTCAAACAAGTGCTTCACTGGCGACTTGTTCGAACCACAACGCTGTAAATGCTTCACCCACGTAGTACAAATACAAATAATCGCCAACGGAACCTAAACACCTAACCACTGTAAATATGCACAGTACGATAACTATTAGTATAAAAAAAAAAGATGTAAAAACTGCCGTGGACCTGGTGGATCAGAGTCCATGCTATTTTCAACACGCCAACTACAGGCCAGCAAGGAGTGACTGAAACAAAGGAAGCGTCTGACAGCACATATAGGTCACTAGCAAGAACCATTGGACACAGTCAACTTGCTTCAGCGTGGGTGACGTTGAATTAAAAGATTCATCGATGAATTGCCGTTACTCTTGGCTATTCTGGCCACGTGGTTATTGCTTGGTGCCTTAATAATGGCTTGACGTCTAGAAGGCACCAAGCCGGGAAGACATTTCAGTCCAAAATGTCTGAAAATAAGTGCACGACTAAGAGGAACAATGCACTTGGACAGCCACATAAGCATAACCTCGTTAAATCTGAAGTTTCTTCGGCTAAAATATTTTACCTTCATACTCGGACTATTCTAAGAGTCAAGTCACCATGCAGGGGAAACTGACTAAAGCTTTAGGCTTGTCTAATGAAGCAGTTTATCTTCCTATAGAGGTTTAATTATAGAGCACAGATACGAAGATCCATTCTAACCGGAGCATGAACAGTTTACACAGGACTGGGCACCCAGTACAAGGCCACCACGCCAGGGGTCCCACACTGGCTACAGGACCTATCTTACGAGCACCCAGATCACCCCAGTGTCACCCTCCTTGCACAGTACCAGTACACTAAACACACGGAAGACAATCTTGCCGTAACTACAAAATGCTGAAGAATGTCTAGGTTCCCCCGCTCCGTCCCCCTGAGAGTAACTGATGCTGTTGCAGCATCCCTGGAAGCTGCAAGATAAACTCTCTGGTCAGTCCCGGCGGTAACTAAGTGGGAGACGCCACACATCTGGTAATCAAAATGTTACTATGGGAGATGGCCAGAAAACTGTGAGGCCGTCGCTCTCCCGCCCAGCAGTGATCGTCGAGGACGCCGATAGTATCACCAACACTGTCATCCTGGAAGTTAATAGTTATTATGAAACATAAATATTCACACTTTAATTGGTTGACAATTACGCAATGTGTTATTAACGAGCAATATCTTAAGTTGAAATCCAATATTTAACTTCATATAATATTGTGTCAGGAACTTTGGGTTGTTGAATTTGTTAGTCTGTTATTGCATATATTGTATATTGTATTTGTCGAGGGGTGATTAACAGTTCTTGACTGATAGACGATATCTACACTACTGATTCTGTTGTAATTGTTGCTCTGTTGCAACTGTTGTTTTGAACAAAATGTGTTTGTTTTGAGTAGCATATTTTGGACCTAACAAATTTCAACATTGAAGCTGAGGATAATTATTGGTTCATTAGAGACTAGTTCGTATTTGGGGAAGTGAAGGAGTGGCTGTTGGTCATTGATAATTGACACGTCAGACTCGGTAAAATGTTAACCAATGGGCTGAGGTTTAGCGTGAATGTCAACCAATCAGCGGCCGGGTTTGGTTGGCTGCAGGTTATAAAAGGGACGATGAGACGGAATATTGTCAGTGTGGGCTTGGCTCTCGTATGAGTGCTTTTTGTCAGGTATGTTTAGTGTGGTAGATGTGTTTGTTCGTAGATGACGTTTGTTTGGTAAGTTCGTGTATGTGGAATTCCTCAAACAGGTTTTAATTGTTAGAATAAATTAAGATTAGCTTATAAGTATTTTAATCATTAAATAGAATTCTTACTATACTAGTATGAAGATTAGCATAAGCTGGGTTTTTCTTTCTGGTGGGGGAAGAATAACCACAACTCGAGCTTAGTTTTTTAATCTTTTTAACTTCTAAGGATTGGATTTACTTCTAAACTACTAATACTCTAAAACGTATCGACCCTACCAGAGTATATGGTGGCACTTGTGGGGTCTTAAGTGTGATAGCTAATACTCACGACTTCTACTTTATCTTTTTACAGTAAATATTTAATACCTAAATTCGGCGGTACTATTAAAAAGATAGGTAAGTTTACACATTACAGAAATCCATTATTTTAACATTTATCTTGACTTAAACTTTTAAACGTTTAAAGCTCTAAACGTAGCTCTTGAGTAAACAGTACACATTGTACTGCCACCAGTGAGGTTGGTACAGCCCTACGGCCCAGTTTACATTCGCAGCGGAATAAAAAATGTAGTATTGGAGGGGTGGGGAATGTTTCTTAGTGCCATTAATAAGTTTTAAGGGTGGTCATAAACACTTTAGCTCGAGCCGCTGCGCTACAGCAATCTTATAAATGATGTAAAAGTTTGTTCGTTCAAATGCTAATATTGGAAAGTTCTTCACCAATTGATTTGAAGTTCTCACAGTTCCATTCACATCAGTTGACGTGGACACATTATATAGATGCCCCGTCTGTGATGGGGTGGGGAAGGGGGCCTTTTTTAACACTATTTCGTGTAAGTCAAGTATTCAACCTCTTTACCGATTGCTTTGAAAACTTTACACAACGTTGCACTCTAATAGGCGCGTTTTTATATAACTACTATAAACATGGGTCGCCTGTTAAGAGGGGGGGGGGGGGGAAGGGGACCAAGAATTATTTGAAAGGCGCCATCCATTAGTCATAAGAACTGCTGTTGTTGGTTCTAAAGATTGCTTGGAAGTTTTTAAAATTAGCATTCGGATACGCGTTTATATATAAGTTTTTTATAGATGGCACGCCTCGATAGGGGAAAATGTCTTTTTGTTTGAAAGACGGCACAATCTCTTGCATGCAAGAGCAACAAGATATACTAAATGTTAAGATAATGTTTCTGATTGCATTGACAAATAGAATTTTCATATTTATTTTTCATTTTGATCTAACAATTCTGACATTATTGACAATTGTGACATTGGAATTAAGCTGATAAGGTTAACGTTCACTTCCTGAGTACCTTTTTGTATAACTTTTTAATTTAGTTTTTAACGTATTTCAGTGATGACTTTAAGTAATTTGACGCTCCAATTTTCTTGTTGTAACATCGGATCGTTTGGGAATGCATCGAACGAGGGAGTGGGGAATGTCAGGGGATGGGGGGGGGGGGGGGGGAAATGGTTGTGGGGACCAAGGGGCCTCGTAGCCTGGTGGATAGTGCGCAGGACTCGTAATTCTGTGGCGCGGGTTCGATTCCCGCACGAGGCGGAAACAAATGGGCAAAGTTTCTTTCACCCTGAATGCCCCTGTTACCTAGCAGTAAATAGGTACCTGGGAGTTAGTCAGCTGTCATGGGCTGCTTCCTGGGGGTGGAGGCCTGGTCGAGGACCGGGCCGCGGGGACACTAAAGCACCGAAATCATCTAAAGATAACCAGAGGAATGGTGGGGAGGACTGGGAGCCAGGGGCAGGTTGCTGTGGCTTGCCAGAACACACGCACTGCTGTGCCACAGCAACGCGTGGCCGGGTACAACTAGTTGGTAATACAAACTTAGATTTTTGTCTCTTTCATATTAAGAGTATCTGCTAACTGGGATAAACATTTCTTTAAAAGCATTCCACAACAGAAAACACACTAATTCAGTCCCACAAATCAATGTTAATCCTACAGCCTGGAGTTCACCATACATGGTAACTAAACAGGCTCGTAAACGTTTATTTATTTTTATTTTATTTATTTATGCATATACAAGAATGTACATAAGGAATGTGAGGATACAAATATGGTAATTAGTCTTGTAAAGCCACTAGCACGCGCAGCGTTTCGGGCAGGTCCTTAATCTAAGAAAATTTTAAGGAGGTAAATACTTGCAAAATTAGACAAAAAATGATAACAGATTACATGAAATGAAAAAAAAGATGAGAGAAAATTGTAGGTACAGTATATTAAAGCACATGGGTAGCTAAGATTGATTGCAATGACACCTTGAATGGTAGTTGACAAAAAATTTACAAACGTAACAAGGTAAACGCAGTTGCTAGTGACCCTTCTTATACCTGTAAGGCTGCTTGACGTTGTTTAACTCCGGTTTAGGTTCATAACCGCTCGCAAAGCCTGCGGAGCGGTGCACCATTAGGTTACCATCACTACGAAAACTAGAAAAAAATATTTGGGCTTAGATGTTTTTTATCTACCGCACAAGCCCGCCTGGTACAATCTGGCCAGGGTTGATTTTGACAGTAGCAAGGAAAACGGTAACGATATTATTTTGGATAAACCTTTTCACTCTACCTTTCTTAATCTTTCAGAATGTATGTCTTCATAATACTGTTGTGGACGTGTGTGGTCTCTGGGGACCACTTCACAACTCTTGATGGCTCCTTGGTGTTCTTCCCGTCCCCCGAGGAGAACCGGTTGTCTGGCCCCATCTTCGTCTCTCCTCCCCAAGGTCCTCTTCCTTCACGACAAAACCTTCCACAACCTTCCCAAGACTTCAGAAGATTTGAAAGGCCTTTTGTTCCATATAATGCCCCGCAGGTCCCTCAAGCTGCACAACCTTCCCTCCAACCCTTTCCTGGGGTTGAGATTCAACCTCGGATTTCCTTTGTGTCTCGGCCACAACCCCAGCATACCTTCGTGCCTCAACCACAACCACAGACTTCCTTTGCGTCTCTTCCCCAGCCCTCCTCACAACCCCAGTTAAGCTTCGCATCTCTGCCTTCCTCACCCCAACTTCCACAACCCCAGCTCCCCTTCGTGCCCCAGCCCCTTCCTCGGCCTTCCTTCGTGTCTCAGCCCCAGCCTCTCCAACCCCAATTAAGCTTCGTGTCTCAGCCTTCCTCGCCCCAGCTCGCACAACCCCAGCTTCCCTTCATCTACCAGCCTCTACCACAAGCCCAGCCAGCCTTGGTCTCTCAACCATCCAGGCCACAGCCACCTCCACAGAACCCTTCCTGTGGAGGGTCCGGTGGTATAGTAAGTAAAGCTGCAGTGATTCCTATACTGATTAATAGAATGACTTTACTTCATTACTGCATGACTAGGATGGTGTATATAATTTTGTGGATGTCTATAACATAACTTTTAAACTCGTTCATCTAGGTACCACAATCTACTGTTTTTAATTTATTTTCTATCTTTCAGATACATGAAACGAGGGCTGGTAAGAACTACCACTTCTCATGGTGCGTGAATACCAATACCTACAGCTGGGATCAAGCCAACTCTTACTGCTCGCGTCTTGGCAGAGGCTTCCAGCTAGTTAGTATCCAAGACAAGGATAAGGACGACTTCATAACTAGCGTCATCGCCAGAAGTGAGTTTATATTCTTGCATTAGTCTTCAACGTGGCATATTATACATTAAACCTAATATGTTCTAGCTACAACAACTTGATAGTCTAACTGGACTAATACTCGCTATTTAAGTGTAAATTGGTAATTATGACTTGTAAGTTACTCGTACAACCTGTCTCCTTAGATCCGATCCAGTTCATCTGGACAAGCGGGAACAAGCGAGCAACAACGACCTGGAGGTGGTCATCCGGGTACACTTTGTCCTACACCAACTGGTCTCACACTGGAGGGTCAGTATGACTGGTTTTACTGTAGTCATTTAACCTTCATGGTAACGCGCGTGGGGTAGTTAATTTTGAGTACAGGTTACTTATAAGACTTCAGGTTACTTATAAGACTTATCTTGTAAAGAGGCTTGTACTAGTTGGTTTAAGCTTGCTTCCCTGGAAACACAATCCGAAACTGTCTCTATTTTCCGCTTGTTACAACTTGTAATAAAGTTGTTACATCTTGGCTTAACGTGTTTATGACGTATTAGAACGTTGTTACAACTTGATATATTGGTTGTTATAACTGGTTAGGAGGTGTTAAAACTTGTTCGAACGTTGTAGCAACGTCATAGTTTCGGTGTGTTTGGCGGGTTATGTCTTGGGATAACTAATAGTATCGAGGGATGTAATAATTGATGTTAACTCTGCCCTTCCGTCCTCAGGCTGGGGCGACCACAGCCAGACAACCGGGAAGGCAACGAGGACTGTCTCGGGGTACTGAAGAACATCTATAACGACGGCATTAAGTGGCACGACATTGCCTGTCACCACGTCAAGGCTGTCATCTGTGAGACCAGCCTTTGAACATCACGACACTCCTCCAACTTCAAATAATGTTACTGAATATTTACGCTATTATTTGTATAAAAATATTTACTAAATATATATTGCTAGATACCCGAGGGTTTAGTTCCTACACACACACACGCCTGTCTTGAATCATCATAGCATGTAATGATCTTGTCTCGATGGTGAAACTAACTTAATGACTACCATGATGTACCAGTTTTCCAAAATACATATTCTAACTACCTCTGGTTACTTTTTAACTTGACCTTTATTAAAAACAAAGGCTTTGGAATAGTTTTCAATTTATAAGCTCATTGAGGATTTTTTAACCAGATTTGATTATTTGGTAATAAGTGTGAATTGGTATGTCCTTAGTATCCAGTTTCTGTCTTCTGAACTCTACACGACTATACTTTACTCTTCCCCCGGCAAGGAGAGTTTAACACTAGTTAACTTAAAGGTTGGTTAGCATCACTAAAAAGTTTCTATTGAACTTTCATGCCACATGTTTTTGAAAGTCACGCTGTATCTGAAATCTGACACCTAGTGCCCATCAGTCTTCGGCACTTCAGCATCAAAAATAAACTCGGACTGTTCCAAGACTCAAGAATATATAATTGCTCCTCCCTGCATGGACTATTGACTAGTTCTAAGGCTGTAGAAACGGCCTATACAAGAACGGATTTACTAATCGCTTAAACAACCACCGATGAAAAACTCGTTTAATTAAATGTAGCATTTGCTGATCTATATCAGATTAATCAGGTGCACCGTTGCTCTACTGCAATAGTCTTGGTAACATAAGAATACAGAACGGGCACATCGGCGGGGTCGCCAGTCGTATCGATAAAAGTCGGTTCCTGGAAAATGTTAATTAAAATTCCCCACCGTCGTGGCCCTGTTAAGTATAGCAGGGTTACTTGGGTTAATAATATACAGGGTTAATAATCGCAAACTTGTCTTACTGTAAAGTCTAAACGAGCGAACCGGAAAGGGGTGTGTAATTACTTGTAAATTTAACTTGGGAAATCCTGAGCATAGACGGTTACTTCAAAAATTGGTAAACAATTGCGTCATTACCTAGTTCTACACACCGGGGGCATTTAACTGGCCCCTACCATTCACAATAGGTTCAGATCTACGTGGTGTCCCTAGTTCAACTCTCAAGGATAAGCGCGGCCGGGTAGGTCTGAAGGAAAGAATATGCTGGCGGCATTTGCCGGTTTGTGAGTACTTTAATGCGGTGAAAGTCGGGTGTTCATACTGTACTCAAGTGGCAACCTACAATCTAGCATGCTCGGTACAGCTCCTGTGCCAGGTAAGTCCACTACAGGCTCGCCATAAACTGTGCTGCTTGGAACCTGTTCAGAGTAGCTGAATCTATAACACGGGTAATCCATGTTGGATTACCTGATGCAAATCACGAACAAGGACCAGCCGATTGAGCAAACTTTATTCAACATTGTCGACGTTGAAATATTGATTCATTGATGAATTACCGTTACTTTAGACTATTGAGGCCACGGGGTTACTGCTTGGTAACGTTAAGCTGACTAACACCTGGGTGTTAGTCAGCTTGACTAACCATCCTGCTCCGTCCCTCCCCCCTCCCCGAGAGTAACTTGTGGGGAAAAACCTGTTGGGATATATGAGAAGAGAACTACCAGGGACTTGTACTGAAATAAATTAAAAATTACTGTCCGCAAATTAATTCAACTAAAATCTCTAGCTAGGGTTGTAAATCCTAGCTCCTCTTTTCCTAATGACAGATTGTGGGCTGTAAGGGGCAGGTGGGGTGAATGAATTAGTTGATAGGTTGATTGAAGATCCACAGTTTACCTGCCGACAGGTATCTCACATCAGCTTGTATTTTATACAAGGATAAGATTTTATAAATTCAGTTGAATGACTGAACACTGGCTCTGTTTAAATCAGAGATTTAAACATAATAGTTATGGTGCTGGGCTAGACTATGTAACAGCCAATATATTCTTATACTATGAACAACAATTAAAATTGTATAAGTATGATAAATGACCTTAAATGTAGTCCAAGTACTGTTAACTAAGTACTAAAAATTATATTCAATTAAATGAACTTATATGATAACTTAAAAATAACTAAAGAAGCAATTGTTAACTTAATTTATATATTCAAGTATATATACACATATATTCATATTCAATTTATATGAAGAGGTACAGTCAGCTTGATTGAATCTTTTCCCACACAATGGACACTCCTGAGGTTTTGTTTAACCTTGATTGAATCTTTTCTTACATCATGGACACTCGTGAAGTTTGGTGCTTAAAGATTCAACTGCTGCACTACAATATTAATAAACTTACTGAGATATGAGGTGTTGCCTCGCTTTATAACCGACAGACAGACTTATAGGATATTAAAGTCATACAAGCATACAATTGGCCAATTAATACACTAATGTAATAACCTTCAATATACTTTTCTGCCAGCCGGGTGCCTGTCTGACAGTGTGCCAGACTGGATAACTCTTTTGTCACGAGTTTAGGCACGATATTTTATATAACAGCTTTGCTGTAGATTGTTCTTGTAGCGTTGCTACATGATTTTTCTTTAATTGCAGTTGCAGAAAGATGAGGGTGGAGGTGGAGACAGTCACTGTGTGCTCCACTATACACTCTTATTTTATATAAATGTTCTAGGAATTTTCCTTGTAGATATTGTCCAGGTACTTCCCCCAGTTCTAGAGTGTTCACTGGTGATAAAGATAATTAGATAATGTGTCCTGAGCTAAGTAATGTTCGCTAAGGCTCCGTGAGTGTTGTTCACTCTGTAGTAAACAAACGCGTTCTGCCGCGGGTGTGGTGGGCGCTTCTTGTTCCCGAGATGCCCCTCTCTCTCCCGTGAGAGGGGGTAGCTTTCAATGAATATTGATTGATTATTTTTACTGTCTAGACATATGATTGAGATAAGATGTGATTATAATATAATTAGATATAGGATTTAAAGATTATAAGTAGTACTTGCTAGCACTACTGATTCTTAATAAGGATTCGATTTTTAGTCCCTACTGGAAATCGAATCATGTTCCAAAAGTTTTTTAATTAAGAAATCCTTCTAGAAGCTTCTGGATCCTTGAGAGATCATGCACAAAGTCACTATAGTCACCTATAGGGCCCCTATGGTGTACGTGATCCTAGTGGCATTGTCATCTAGGATCAAGATGTATAATGAATCTATAATGATTTTGATATGATTTTGATATGATTTAGATATGATATAGATATGATATAGAAATAATACATTTCTTAGATGATTATTAGATATGGTGGGTAAAATTTCCCACATAACTGATGCTGTTGCAGCATCCCTGGAAGCTGCAAGATAAACTCTCTGGTCAGTCCCGGCGGTAACTAAGTGGGAGACGTCACACATCTGGTAATCAAAATGTTGCTATGAAAGATGGGCAGAAAACTGTGAGGCCGTCGCTCTCCCGCCCAGCAGTGATCGTCGAGGACGCCGATAGTATCACCAACACTGTCATCCTGGAAGTTAATAGTTATTATGAAACATAAATATTAGCACTTTAATTGGTTAACAATTATGCAATGTGTCATTAACGAGCAATATTTTAAGTCAAGTTGAAATGCAATATTTAACATCGTCGAATATTGTGTCAGGAACTTTGGGTTGTTGGATTTGTTAGTCTGTTATTGCATGTATTGTATATTGTAGTTGTTGAGCAGTGATTAACAGTTCTTGACTGATAGAGGATCTACTCTACTCACTCTGTTGTAATTATTGCTCTGTTGCAACTATTTTTTTGAACAAAATGTGTTTGTTTTGAATTGCATATTATAAACATAACAAATCCAAACACTGAAGCGTTGGATCATTATTAGTTCATTAGAGACTCGTTCGTATTTGGAGAAGTGAAGGAGTGGCTGTTGGCCATTGATAATTGTGAATTTCAACCAATCAGCGGCCGGGTTTGGTTGGCTGCTGGTTATAAAAGGGACCATGACACAGAACAGTGTCAGTGTGGGCTTGGCTCTCGTTAAGTGCTTATTGTCAGGTATATCTAGTGTTCAGTGAAGTAAAATATAGTGGATTAAGTTTGTATATGGTTCGATTTTATTTTAGATATTTGTTAGCGACTGAAGTGTAAGTAGTTATGTATATGGTAATCTTGAAACAGGTTTAAGGTGGTTTTTACCTTAACAACTTAGGTTTGCGGTATGAATAAAACGTTGTAGTTCTCAGTATCTGTTGATAGACAGCGATTGCAATATTGATTGCTTGTCATACAGGATATAGAAGATCTTTTCTATGTAAAGTTCAACTTGTATAGAATCTAATTACGGGTTAGGTCTTAAGTATACTATTGAAACTGAGTTTAATTTTATTAAACTTTTTTTTAATAGTAAATAAGTAGATAATTATTACCACTACGCATTCTACGCCCCTACCTGTCGGTAACGGCCTACGTCCCGGTTAACAAAAAAATTAGTTAAAAAAATATCGAGGGACGGGGGTTGGTTTAGTCTCATTAAAATGACTTTAATCTTAATGAAATGTTAAACATTCATTCGCCTGGTTTTGTACAAATATATACTTGCCATAAACTTCAAACTGGCAGTCAATAATTTGACTTGCTAAACCTAGATAATACGAACTTTAACACTTAAAATATGTCTGCTAGTAATCTGGTAAATCTTTAGTTTCTCACTACAGCCAACCACAAAGTAGTTCTTCCTACACAACGTGAACTTGGAAGCCTATAGCCTGGATTTCACCATCCAATGTGAGCAATTAACTCTAAAGCGGTCCAATTAAGTGACTGTATGGTACTCAATCTCGCTGGGTGAGCCTTGCAAAACTAATAAGAGTGCTTGACATTAATCCTATGAATGAATCCTAACTACGGTAATTCATAGGACCGCAAAGGATGCGGAACGATAGTAGGTAGTCACTATTAGGCCTCGTATGGATAAAAACGTGGCAAGTCCCTCCCTTTACTAGAGCACTGATTGGAATACCTAGTGGAATAGAGCAAGAAATGACTCCTACATTCACGCACTTGCTTTAACGTTGCAGGGAGAACTAATTATTCAACCAAAACTTGCCATTGGCTTTGCTTTAAATTAACATTTCATTTCAGAATGAATGTCTTCATAATACTGTTGTGGACGTGTGTGGTCTCTGGGGACCACTTCACAGCTCCTGATGGCTCCTTGGTGTTCTTCCCGTCCCCTGAGGAGAACAGGTTGTCTGGCCCCATCTTCTCTCCTCCCCAAGGTCCTCTTCCTTCAGGACAAAGCATTCCACAATCTTCCCAAGACTTTAGAAGGTTTCAAACGCCTTTTGTTCCGTATAACGCCCCGCAGGTCCCTCAAGCTGCACAGCCATCCCTCCAACCCTTTCCTGGGGTGACGATTCTACAACCTCGGCTTCCCTTCGTGTCTCAGCCCCAACCACAACCCCAGCCTTCCTTTGTGCCTCTTCCCCAGCCCCCCTCACAACCCCAGTTAAGCTTCGTGTCTCGGCCTTCCTCACCCCAACTTCCACAACCCCAGCTTCCCTTCGTGCCCCAGTCCCTTCCACAACCTGCCTTCGTGTCTCAGCCCCAGCCTCTCTCACAACTTCAGCCTTCCTTTGCGTCTCGGCCCCAACCTCTCCAACCCCAATTGAGCTTCGTGTCTCAACCTTCCTCGCCCCAGCTCCCACAACCCCAGCTTCCCTTCATCTACCAGCCTCTACCACAAGCCCAGCCAGCCTTGGTCTCTCAACCTTCCAGGCCACAGCCACCTCCACAGAACCCTTCCTGTGGAGGGTCCGGTGGTATAGTAAGTAAAGCTGCAGTGATTCCTATATTAATAGAATGACTACTCCATTACAGCATGACTAGGACGGTGTATATAATTTTGTGAATGTAATATGACTTTTAAACCCATTCACCTAGGTACCACAATCTAATTTGTTGTTTAACTTATTTTTTCGTCTCTTAGATACATGAATCGAGGGCTGGTAAGAACTACCACTTCTCATGGTGCGTGAATACCAATACCTACAGCTGGGATCAAGCCAACTCTTACTGCTCGCGTCTTGGCAGAGGTTTCCAGCTAGTTAGTATCCAAGACAAGGATAAGGACGACTTTATAACTAGCGTCATCGCCAGAAGTAAGTTTATGTACTTGTGTTCAACATGGCTTCAAATTTAATACTAAAATGCCTGCACATAAATTGGAAGATAGATATGCCAACGACTTGTTGTGCTAGACTGCAATGGCTTACTTAATGGGCAATATTTCTAAGCTACTTAATACTTGAATGTTTTTTAGATCCGATCCAGTTCATCTGGACAAGCGGGAACAAGCGAGGAACAACGACCTGGAGGTGGTCATCCGGGTACACTTTGTCCTACACCAACTGGTCTCATACTGGAGGGTCAGTATGGCTGGTTTTACTATTTATGGTCATTTGATCTTAATGGTAACGTGCATGGGGCACTTGGATTGTTTGGAGTACAGGTTACTAGTAAGGGTTTCTCTAGAGGCCTGTACAAGTTTAAATTTTCCTATTTTGTTACAACTAACGGTATCAAGGAATGTAATAATTCTGATATTAACTCTGCCCTTCCGTCCTCAGATTGGGGCGACCACAGCCAGACAACAGGGAAGGCAACGAGGACTGTCTTGGGGTACTGAAGAACATCTATAACGACGGCATTAAGTGGCACGACATTGCCTGTCACCACGTCAAGGCTGTCATCTGTGAGACAAGCCTCTGAACGTCGCTACACTACTCCACTTCCTCAATTAATGTTTGCGAAAACGCTTGAAAGAAGCATTGATATCTGATTTCTTGGTTAGTTCTTCAAACACGTGAAGTTGGCCAAAACTAGTTTATCAGGAAGTAATAACTTATTTTACAACCCCTAATAAGTATAACGTGTACACTAGAATTTTATGTATTCCATAATATATTTGAATTCTACGTGCCACATGTTTTACTTTTGTTCCATCTTATAGGAATTGTTTAGCAATTCTTGAACCTGTAGTGACCTATTCACTAATTTTATATCCCGTCGGCATTTCCATTTATATTCACGGTGTACAAATTTGCACCTTGCACAGCTCGTGTTGGGTTAACAAGCTTCTGCAATGCAAGTTCTGATTACAGTAAACATTGAAAGGTCAATTAGTCTGTCTCTCTCTCTCTCTCTCTCTCTCTCTCTCTCTCTCTCTCTCTCTCCACCAGAGACCTTTACTCATTCATCCACCCATAGTACTGTCTCGCCCCGTCCTCTCACTAGGCTGGTTAAAGCGGCGGCTGTCCTTCCCCAGATGCATTCATCAATTTTAACATGCTTTGTATTAAATTGGTTTGTTCAAATATTAATTATCTTTAACAGAACCTAACCATACATAATATTAGATAATTTGTTAGAGGTACGTAGGTATAAAAAAAAATCTAGGTTTGTGGTTCGAACAGAAGACAAACGGAAAAACTTCTTCCGGAAATTTTAGACAGTCGTCAGATTAGTGTGACTCACTTCTCCATAAACAGGTTTGGTAGCTGGATTAAAGAGCCTTGAATCTGTGTATGAAGATGGGCTGAATACTTTCATAGTCGTCGGGAAAGGGGGTTCATGCATGAAGATAGTGAGCTAGAAGTCGTCGAACGAGGCTTTTAAGTAGTCTACTACTCCCACCAGTTAGGGATTGTCCTTCAGCTAGATTAACTTTAATTTCCTTTTCTTGCACTTTCATTAAAAATGGTGAAATCTTTGACTACGAAGTTCCTTATCTTACTTTTTTTGTTGGTATTTTGGAGGACTTCATAAAGGAAGCTTCGCTTCTCTCAACTTTGTATATTGTTCACGTGGTACACTCTTAACATGGTTTGTCCTAATTGGTAGCTATCATTGACTTACTACACAAGTTCTAGATGCTATACTAGTCCTTGTAGTGTCGAATGCTTCTACACTCGACTACATTGGCTTGCTTCTGCTCTATAGCCTCTGCTTCTTAAATACTAGGCTGTGTAAGCTTGGGGGGGGGGGAAGCATAGTTTAAACTGGTTTCGTAAACGCAGTAGGAACTAAATTCCCAGGAAATGGACTAGTATTCTTTGAAATGCTCGTGGGTTAGTCTGAATTTTGGCAGAAAGTTAAAATCTTAACTTTAACATGGAGAAACTTCTGGCCATGCTGCATATTAGTTCATTTCCACAATGTGAGGGACGCTGGTCTTATAGTTATCAGTATTAGGTTGCCAGACCGTTCGGTTCCAATTGCTCTTTTTAACTGACAAACTGGTTTTAAATTAACTGTAATTGCCATTAGATGCAGTCTGGTGTTATGGATAAAGATGCCAAAGAACTCTGCATCAACTATAAACGGACCTTTAACAGTAGTCTCGGTACACGCGTTAAGACATAATCTTGGCCATTTGAAGGTGGTAATGATACAGTAACGTAGACTAACAAAGGACTAGATTAACTTTTCCTCGACCTGCAAGAAGCATATGAAGACTATTGAAATCCTGCCTATAATGTCTAAGAATGAAGGCTCTGCCAGACTAGACGCCATATTCCTAGTAGGCAAACAAGCAGAGGTCAGATAATTACGGCAGCATCCGAGTAGTGTAAATTATGACTAGAACCGTGCGCATCACCTGAGCAGGGGAGCCTAATGGGCTCACCTGCTCAGGTGTTGTGCATGGTTCTAGTCATAATTTACACTACTAGTCTATAAACTGATTTTAGCATGGGTAAAAACTACTGTGGGCCTGGTAGGGCATTTTGTGTTCGTGTTTGTTTCCTAACTCCCAGTTAGAAATAGACGAAGAGTAGGTGGGGTCAGATGGCGTGAGCAACACTCCACCTGCCCTAATTCAACGTCGAATTTTGAAGTACACTCTCCCTAAGGTCAAAAATTGTAATAGAAAAGGATAGCGGCACCAAAAAGAGCCCCATTTTCTGTTTTGGATCCTCTGGTGGAATAGGATAAGGGGGCACTTTAGTACGACAGTTTCTTGACGTTCGGGAACCTTAGGAAGACGGGCTGCATCACTAGCAAGACAGGACACAATATCAGTGTTAAGTTAATTCGGTATCGGGTCGATATTGAATGTTACTCCTGGATACTCTGCCTCTGGGAGCTGCCCTTGGCCACTAGCGTACAACAAATAGCACGAGCTTGGAAGACATTCAATTACCCGGAAAATGTGGACAGGATAACGGAAAGATTCTGCAGAACAAACTAGTTACAGAGCCATTGTATGATTGCCTCGTTGTATCTAATGTTCCGTCGCCTCGATTAACACAGATTAACTTCGTGTTCCGACTTATCTGAAAGAGATTCGGGCTTCGATGCAACAGCGGACTACAGCATTATATTTGTCTAATAAAGCAGGTTGGTTCCATATGGAGGTGCAGTTGTAGAGCAGAGATACGAAGATCCACTTTAACCGGAGCATGAACAATTTACACAGGACTGGGCATCCAGCACACGGCCACCACGCCAGGAGTCCCACACTGGGGTGACCCGGGTACCTGTAGGATAGGTCCTGTAGCCAATGTCCCGCACTATACTCGACTTGACACATTCTCGACTTGAAAATGGTCCAGGACGGACCGAAACGTCGTCGTCCCTTCACCTTCTAGTGTGTGGTCTGGTCAACATCATCATGCACTATACCTACAGGACCTTCCACATTACCAGTACACTAAACACACGGAAGACAATCTCCCCGAAAGTACAAAATACTGAAGACCGTCTAGATTCCCCCGCTCAGTCCCCCTGAGAGTAACTGATGCTGATGCAGCATCCCTGGAAGCTGCAAGATAAACTCTCCGGGTCAGTCCCGGCGGTAACTAAGTGGGAGACGCCACACAATTGCATAGTTGCACAGCTTGCATGTGGATAGGCAAATTGTTACGATGGGGGGTTTATAACCCTCCGTAAGCTTATAAGCCTTGAGCCCAACACTAAACAAGGGCTGGGCCCAGCAGGTTAGCATCGCCTGCTTCAGTATTGGCATATTTTAGTGTCAAGACTTGCCGTGATGTGAGGCCATAAAGTGTTAAACAGCAATAATGTCTTGACGCTTCCGTGTATTAGGTAACGAGGCACTAGGAGACTTGGGGAGGGTAGAGAAGACCCAGACAAGAAGTTCAAAACGAAATTAACATTTTCAGAGGAATATCTAATTAACTTGTCTGAGATTCATACGTCAGACTGCGAACAGCGTCGTCAAACAGCCTGGTTGATAAGACCAATCAGTAGGCCTGGTAAGAGACAAGGTTGTGAGGACATTTTGAACCTAACAACTTCAAACATTGAAGCTTGGGATCATTATTGGTTCATTAGAGACTAGTTCGTATTTGGGGAAGTGAAGGAGTGGCTGTTGGCCATTGTTAATTGACACTTCAGACTCGGCAAAATGTTAACCAATGGGGTGAGTGTTAGCGTGAATGTCAACCAATCAGCGGCCGGGTTTGGTTGGCTGCTGGTTATATAAGGGACCATGAGACAAAAAGCACTTCAGTGTGTTTTACCTCACTTTTGGTATACAGTTCCAGCTTCGTCTCTTGAAGGTGAGCTGTATGTGGAGGATCCCTCTTCCTCCCCTTCCCTCTTGTTGCGTCCCCCCCTCCCTCCCTCCCTCCCTTCCCCTGTGTTGCGTCCCCCCCTCCCTCCCTCCCTCCCTTCCCTCTTGTTGCGTCCCCCCCTCCCTCCCTCCCTCCCTTCCCCTGTGTTGCGTCCCCCCTCCCTCCCTCCCTCCCTCCCTCCCTTCCCTCTTGTTGCGTCCCCCCTCCCTTCCCCCGTGTTGCGTCCCCCCCTCCCTTCCCCCGTGTTGCGTCCCCCCCTCCCTTCCCCCGTGTTGCGTCCCCCCCCTCCCTTCCCCCGTGTTGCGTCCCCCCTCCCTTCCCCCGTGTTGCGTCCCCCCTCCCTTCCCCCGTGTTGCGTCCCCCCTCCCTTCCCCCGTGTTGCGTCCCCCCTCCCTCTCCGTGTTGCGTCCCCCCTCCCTCTCCGTGTTGCGTCCCCCCTCCCTCTCCGTGTTGCGTCCCCCCTCCCTCTCCGTGTTGCGTCCCCCCTCCCTCTCCGTGTTGCGTCCCCCCTCCCTCTCCGTGTTGCGTCCCCCCTCCCTCTCCGTGTTGCGTCCCCCCTCCCTTCCCCCGTGTTGCGTCCCCCCTCCCTCCCTCCCTTCCTCTGTGTTGCGTCCTCCCTCCCCCCCCTCCCCTTCCCCACATCCCACTGGCACTTTATCCCCATCTCCTTTCCCATCCCATTTTCCCTTCCCCCTTTCATTGTCCCTTCCTCCCATTCCCAGTGACCCTTCCTCCCTCCATGATCCCTTGCTCCCTTCCCCTTAATGGGATTATGATAATGGGGGGGAAATACTACCATTATTTCTGACTTACCTTAACGACTGAGGTTGGTCTAGGTGGCGATAATAGTGCGAGACACTATAGTATAGCAGACCCGAACCGTCCAGTGACTCAACTCCTGTATCGCGACTCTTAAGGGACTAGCCCTTAGCGTCTGGCCTTCAAGCTTAGATCAGATGTACGCTAAAAATGTCCCAAATGTGTTCACTGTGGTTTAATAATTGCTGATAATGTTAGGATAGTTAGTGCTGCTAGTTTAATGACCTCTCATTGACCTTTTGAGGCAACCTTAAAGTTGGTAGGAAAGTGAATTTACAACATGGTAGATATCAGTTTTGTTAAAGATGCTGGGTAATGTCTAGTTTTATTTAGTAACTAAAGAAATTTTGTTTGTAGTGAATATATATTTTTTTTAATTTCAGGATGGTACTGCTCTTATTAGTCTGATCGTCGAGGACGCTACTTGTTCAACGTCCCCAGATGTAAAAGATTCAGCTACTTGGAACAAAATTTCAAATTAGCACGGGCTATGGTGACACTGTAGATGGTTCCACGGTGATTCTGGGCAAACTTGAATTACCTTCATCGCTCCTGCTGGTGTTAACTTTCCCAGAGGCAAGTCTCCTCGAGCAGTTTCAGTAGCTTCTAAGATGGCAGGCAGTTCCTGGCGCGCTGCTTGCTATTAAGTCGCCTACTATGAAGTTTTTCCTTGCCGAAAAACATTAGTCTTTTCCAACATTAGTTCTGGGAGGAGTTGAGCAAAGTTAATAGCTCTAATATATCTTAAACTAGCAAAACCTACTGTGTTGGCAAGTATATATATTAGCGGGGCTTCTGGAAGACCCAAAAATTCTATAAACATTGTAGCCTATGTATACACTTAAAAACTATAGACACTTGCTCTAATTCAGTAAAATATTTTTTAAAGCCTAATGCCTTGGCTTGGTAAAGTTTCTTAAGAATGGTGTTAATTTCAAAGTTAATATTTTTCACATAGCCTTTAACTTTCATATTTTCGTGGTACGTAAATGGTAATAACTACAGGTAGGATAAAGGTAACGTAGTGAAAGATTCTTGGTAGGGGCGTCTAGGTCCTTAAGTGTCTAACGAAGGCTTAATGAACTGTATTTACGTAACGGTGAAAAAACTTGTCTGTTGACTGTTAAATTTAACATTCCTAATGTTAATTTCCTCTCGTCCTCAGGTCCGGTCACTTACCGCCAGACAAGGGAAGGCAGCGAGGAACTTGTAGGTATTAAACATTCTACAAAAAGACTGAATACAGAAGTCACCATAAGATGAAGGGCTGCATCACTACCAGGTCTTCGACGCCTCGGGCTGCATCACTACCAGGTCTTCGACGCCTCGGGCTGCATCACTACCAGGTCTTCGACGCCTCGGGCTGCATCACTATCAGGTCTTCGACGCCTCGGGCTGCATCACTACCAGGTCTTCGACGCCTCGGGCTGATCTTGTCTAGCTTTCAATTCAAACATTAAATTGCTACCTCAAACGCTGGCATTTTATCCTACCTTACTTAAACTTTATGTACTGCTGGGCACAATGTTCTCACGGCTCGGTCTCTGACCTGGCTGTTAGCTGCTGCTATCCTGAACCCACAACCCGGATGACAGGATCTAGTTGGGAGGTATTCATATACCCCAGGATCTAGTTTTCAAGCTAGACTGACTTAACCCCCCCCCTTTTCTGTGTCTCTCCCTCCCCCCCTCCCTCCCACAGTAGGAGGGGGGAGTGGTAGACGCCTTCCTCGTAGCTTGCCTTTAGTAATGCTACTAAAGCTTCACATAAAGGATGGTAGGCACTCTTGGTTAACTCTTGGCAAGACTTGACAGTACTGTCAAGTAATTATCAAAGGCACCAAGCCGGAGAGGCTATGTGGCCAGTACTGTCAAGTCTCTACTCCCTAGGTAGGACACCCCCCCCCCCCTTACTCTAGGTCAACACTCGTCTTACAAACCATTAAAGGGGCTATAAAACCACCCATTAGCTCCACAAGTAGGCAAACTGTAACAGTGAGGTTGAACAGGTCTCTACATGAGGCTGAACTAGACTTGGTTTCCAGTTGTACCGTAATTACATCGAACTGGCCTGGTTAAATACTCGCTTGAGGTTCTAGAGTTCTCGTATTGGCATTCTTGGTGATATTTAGCGCCCTCTGATTATTTCGCACTTTGATGGTGCTACATAGCCTTCCCGGTTTGGTGCCTTCTTTTGATAATTACCTTACCTTGAGGTTATTGAGAGATCGGAAGGTGCGTGAATGTTCCAGGGGACCTATTCTGTGGGTACCCAGATCACTCAAGTTCGTGTACTTCCCTAGTTGTGCTTGGGGTAGTAGTATAGGCTCCTGGTCCCGCCGCTGTCAATCGCCTGGTGTACAGTCTAGAGCCTATTTGGTTCAATCATATCTACATTGAGACTGTAGAGTCTGCCCCCACCACATCACTGCTTAATGCATTCCATCTATTAACTATCGACACAGAAATCTTTAAAATCTGTGGCTCATTTAGGCACGTGGGTGGGAACTGTCTCCTTGTCAATGTTCCACCCATGCTAAATAGTTGTTCTCCACCCTGTCATTTCCTTTGACATGATCACCTACAAAATTCACTTGTGTTCCAGGGACGTGTTTTGCTTCCCGACCGTCCCCCGCGGTCACTTGTCCCTCGATAGAATTCTTGGTGACTGATACTTTTGATATCGTTCGCCTTATGCGTTTTTGTTCTCGTATTGGCATCATTGGTGATATTTAGCGCCCTCTGATTATTCTGCGCATTTGATGGTGCTACATAGCCTTCCCGGTTTGGTGCCTTCTTTTGATAAGTACTCGTGTTCCAGGGACGTGTGGTTTAGTTCCCGTAGCCTTTTCTCGTAAGTCATGCCTCTGTTCTGGGGTTATGTGGCAGTCTTGGGCCGGATGTAAGGGTCTGTAAGAGATCTATGCAGACGTGTAATTGTGATCTTCGTGCAGTGAACATCCGTAGAAAGATATCCGTAGAGACCCAAATCTTGATCGAAATAAGTCTGCTCGTGAAGCTAAAATATTCTTGAAGTGAACGGTATTCTTCCGGGGCAGAGATAAAATGGTTGGCGAGTCTGATGCCTTTGATGTATCTCTTGTGTCCCTATATTGGCACAGTTCCGTCTTCTCTTCCCGGCTTGGTGCCTTGTGATAATTAGTTGCTCCTTCTGGTGGATGGATTAGGACTGGTAAAGTCATGCAAGTCAGGGTCACCTGGAGGGCCACCTCGCCGCTGGCCTCCTGTCCCTGTAGTCAACTTATACAAATCGAATAGCCACTACACATAGTTTAAAGTGCCTAAAGTTTAAAGTGCACAGGTAATCCATGTTGGATTACCTGATGCAAATCACGAACAAGGACTAGCGGACTGGGCAAACTTTATTCAACATTGTCGACGTTGAAATGATTCATTGATGAATTACTGTTACTTTAGACTATTGAGGCCACGGGGTTACTGCTTGGTAACGTTAAGCTGACTAACACCTGGGTGTTAGTCAGCTTAACTGACTAACCGTCCTGCTCCGTCCCTCCCCCCTCCCCGAGAGTAACTTGTGGGAAAAACCTGCTGGGATATATGAGAAGAGAACTACCAGGGACTTGTACTGAAATTATAAATTACTGTCTGCAAATTAATTCAACTAAAATCTCTAGCTAGGGTTGTAAATCCTAGCTCCTGTTTTCCTAATGACAGATTGTGGGCTGTAAGGGGCAGGTGGGGTGAATGAATTAGTTGATAGGTTGATTGAAGATCCACAGTCCACCTGCCGACAGGTATCTCACATCAGCTTGTATTTTATACAAGGATAAGATTTAATAAATTCAGTTGAATGACTGAACACTGGCTCTGTTTAAATCAGAGATTTAAACATACATAGTCTAACCCAGCACCATAACTATTAACAGCCAATATATTCTTATATTATAAACAACAATTTAAATTGTATAAGTATGATAAATGACCTTAAATGTAGTCCAAGTACTGTTAACTAAGTACTAAAAATTATATTCAATTAAATGAACTTATATGATAACTTAAAAATAACTAAGCAAGCAATTGTTAACTTAATTTATATATTCAAGTATATATACACATATATTCATTATCAATTTATATGAAGAGGTACAGTCAGCTTGATTGAATCTTTTCCCACACAATGGACACTCCTGAGGTTTTGTTTAACCTTGATTGAATCTTTTCTCACATCATGGACACTCATGAGGTTTGGTGCTTAAAGATTCAACTGCTGCACTACAATATTAATAAACTTACTGAGATATGAGGTGTTGCCTCGCTTTATAACCGACAGACAGACTTATAGGATATTAAAGTCATACAAGCATACAATTGGCCAATTAATACACTAATGTAATAACCTTCAATATACTTTTCTGCCAGCCGGGTGCCTGTCTGACAGTGTGCCAGACTGGATAACTCTTTTGTCGCGAGTTTAGGCACGATATTTTATATAACACCTTTGCTGTAGATTGTTCTTGTAGCGTTGCTACATGATTTTTCTTTAATTGCAGTTGCAGAAAGATGAGGGTGGAGGTGGAGACAGTCACTGTGTGCTCCACTATACACTCTTATTTTATATAAATGTTCTAGGAATTTTCCTTGTAGATATTGTCCAGGTACTCCCCCAGTTCTAGAGTGTTTACTGGTGATAAAGATAATTAGATAATGTGTCCTGAGCTAAGTAATGTTCGCTAAGGCTCCGTCAGTGTTGTTTACTCTGTTGTAAACAAACGCGTTCTGCCGGGGGTGTGGTGGGCGTTCCCGAGATGCCCCTCTCTCTTCCTTGAAAGGGGGTAGCTTTCAATGAATATTGATTTATTATTTTTACTGTCTAGACATATGATTGAGATAAGATGTGATTATAATATAATTAGATATAGGATTTAAAGATTATAAGTAGTACTTGCTAGCACTACTGATTCTTAATAAGGATTCGATTTATAATCCCTACCGGAAATCGAATCATGTTCCAAAAGTTTTTTAATTAAGAAATCCTTCTAAAAGCTTCTGGATCCTTGAGAGATCATGCACAAAGTCACGTAGTCACCTATAGGGCCCCTATGGTGTACGTGATCCTAGTGGCATTGTCATCTAGGATCAAGATGTATAATGAATCTATAATGATTCGGATATGATTTTGATATGATATAGATGTGATATAGAAATAATACATTTCTTAGATGATTATTAGATATGGTGGGTAAAATTTCCCACATAACTGATGCTGTTGCAGCATTCCTGGAAGCTGCAAGATAAACTCTCTGGTCAGTCCCGGCGGTAAGTAAGCGGGAGACGTCACACATCTGGTAATCAAAATGTTACTATGAAAGATGACCTGAATACTGTGAGGCCGTCGCTCTCCTGCCCAGCAGTGATCGTCGAGGACGCCGATAGTATCACCAACACTGTCATCCTGGAAGTTAATAGTTATTATGAAACATAAATATTAGCACTGTAATTGGTTAACAATTATGCAATATGTCATTAACGAGCAATATTTTAAGTCAAGTTGAAATGCAATATTTAACATCGTCGAATATTGTGTCAGGAACTTTGGGTTGTTGGATTTGTTACTCTGTTATTGCATGTATTGTACATTGTAATTGTTGAGCAGTGATTAACAGTTCTTGACTGATAGAGGATCTACTCTACTCATTCTGTTGTAATTATTGCTCTGTTGCAACTATTGTTTTGAACAAAATGTGTTTGTTTTGAATTGCATATTATAAACTTAACAAATCCAAACACTGAAGCGATGGATCATTATTAGTTCATTAGAGACTCGTTCGTATTTGGAGAAGTGAAGGAGTGGCTGTTGGCCATTGATAATTGTGAATTTCAACCAATCAGCGGCCGGGTTTGGTTGGCTGCTGGTTATAAAAGGGACGATGAGACAGAACAGTGTCAGTGTGGGCTTGGCTCTCATTAAGTGCTCATTGTCAGGTATGTCGTGTTCAGTGAAGTAAAATATAGTGGATTAAGTTTGTATATGGTTCGATTTTATTTTAGATATTTGGTAATGACTGAAGTATAAGTAGTTATGTATATGGTAATCTTGAAACAAGTTTAAGGTGCTTTTTACCTTAACAGCTTAGGTTTGCGGTATGAATAACACGTTGTAGTTCTCACTATCTGTTGATAGACAGCAATTGCAATATTGATTGCTTGTCATACAGGATATAGAAGATCTTTTCTATGTAAAGTTCAACTTGTATAGAATCTAATTACGGGTTAGGTCTTAAGTATACTATTGAAACTGAAGAGTTTAATGTTATTAAACTTTTTTTTTAATAGTAAATAAGTAGATAATTACCACCACGCATTCTACACCCCTACCTGTCGGTAACGGCCTACGTCCCGGTTAACAAAAAATTTGTTAAAACAACAAATATCGAGGGACGGGGGTTGGTTTAGAAAGTCTCATTAAAATGACTTTTTTTTTTTTTTTTTTTTTAGCTGGTGGGGGCGTATATTAATCTTAATGAAATGTTAAACCAAGATATCATTAGCCTTTCATTCGCCTGGTTTTGTACAAATAATATACTTGCCATAAACTTCAAACTGGCAGTCAATAATTTGACTTGCTAAACCTAGATAATACGAACTTTAACACTTAATATATGTCTGCTAGTAATCTGGTAAATCCTTAGTTTCTCACCACAGCCAACCATAAAGTTCTTCCTACACAACGTAAACTTGGAAGCCTATAGCCTGGATTTCACCATCCAATGTGAGTACTAAACTCTAAAACGGTCCAATTAAGTGACTGTATGGTACTCAATCTCGCTGGGTGAGCCTTGCAAAACTAAAGAGTGCTTGACATTAATCCTATGAATGAATCCTAACTACGGTAATTCATAGGACCTCGACCATAGGACTGCAAAGGATGCGGAACGATAGTAGGTAGTCACTATTAGGCTTCGTATGGATAGAAACGTGGTAAGTCCCTCCCTTTACTAGAGCACCGGTTGGAATACCTAGTGCAATAGAGCAAGAAATGACTCCTACATTCACGCACTTGCTTTAACGTTGCAAGGAGAACTAATTATTCAACCAAAACTTGACATTGGCTTTGCTTTAAATTAACATTTCATTTCAGAATGAATGTCTTCATAATACTGTTGTGGACGTGTGTGGTCTCTGCGGACCACTTCATAGCTCCTGATGGCTCCTTGTTCTTCCCGTCCCCTGAGGAGAACCGGTTGTCTGGCCCCATCTTCGTCTCTCCTCCCCAAGGTCCTCTTCCTTCACGACAAAGCATTCCACAATCTTCCCAAGACTTTAGAAGGTTTCAAACGCCTTTTGTTCCGTATAACGCCCCGCAGGTCCCTCAAACTGCACAGCCATCCCTCCAACCCTTTCCTGGGGTGACGATTCTACAACCTCGGCTTCCCTTCGTGTCTCAGCCCAAACCACAACCCCAGCCTTCCTTTGTGCCTCTTCCCCAGACCCCCTCACAACCCCAGTTAAGCTTCGTGTCTCGGCCTTCCTCACCCCAACTTCCACAACCCCAGCTTCCCTTCGTGCCCCAGTCCCTTCCACAACCTGCCTTCGTGTCTCAGCCCCAGCCTCTCTCACAACCTCGGCCTTCCTTTGCGTCTCGGCCCCAACCTCTCCAACCCCAATTGAGCTTCGTGTCTCAACCTTCCTCGCCCCAGCTCCCACAACCCCAGCTTCCCTTCATCTACCAGCCTCTACCACAAGCCCAGCCAGCCTTGGTCTCTCAACCATCCAGGCCACAGCCACCTCCACAGAACCCTTCCTGTGGAGGGTCCGGTGGTATAGTAAGTAAAGCTGCAGTGATTCCTATTTAAATTGAATATTAGCAAGTCTTTACTTCACTCTGACTTGTATGCTCTTTGCAAAGGTAAACATATTAAATTCCTGCAAGGTACTACTAGATCTAAGTCCCCTTGTTTTACTAGCTTAATAACTAGGTTTTCCTCCCCCAGATACATGAAACGAGGGCTGGTAAGAACTACCACTTCTCATGGTGCGTGAATACCAATACCTACAGCTGGGATCAAGCCAACTCTTACTGCTCGCGTCTTGGCAGAGGCTTCCAGCTAGTTAGTATCCAAGACAAGGATAAGGACGACTTTATAACTAGCGTCATCGCCAGAAGTAAGTTTATGTACTTGTGTTCAACATGGCTTCAAATTTAATACTAAAATGCCTGCACATAAATTGGAAGATAGATATGCCGACGACTTGTTGTGCTAGACTGCAATGGCTTACTTAATGGGCAATATTTCTAAGCTACTTAATACTTGAATGTTTTTTAGATCCGATTTTAGATTAGCTACAAGAACTTGGTAGGCCGTCTGGACTAATTCTAGCTATTTAAGTGTAAATTGGTAATTATGACGTGTAATTTACACGTACAACCTGTCTCCTTAGATCCGATCCAGTTCATCTGGACAAGCGGGAACAAGCGAGGAACAACGACCTGGAGGTGGTCATCCGGGTACACTTTGTCCTACACCAACTGGTCTCACACTGGAGGGTCAGTATGGCTGGTTTTACTATTTATGGTCATTTGATCTTAATGGTAACGTGCATGGGGCACTTGGATTGTTTGGAGTACAGGTTACTAGTAAGGGTTTCTCTAGAGGCCTGTAAAAGTTTAAATTTTCCCATTGTTTTGTTGCAACTAACGGTATCAAGGAATGTAATAATTCTGATATTAACTCTGCCCTCTCGTCCTCAGGTTGGGGCGACCACAGCCAGACAACAGGGAAGGCAACGAGGACTGTCTCGGGGTACTGAAGAACATCTATAACGACGGCATTAAGTGGCACGACATTGCCTGTCACCACGTCAAGGCTGTCATCTGTGAGACAAGCCTCTGAACGTCGCTACACTTCTCCACTTCCTCAATTAATGTTTGCGAAAACGCTTGAAAGAAGCATTGATATCTGATTTCTTGGTTAGTTCTTCAAACACGTGAAGTTGGCCAAAACTAGTTTATCAGGAAGTAATAACTTATTTTACAACCCCTAATAAGTATAACGTGTACACTAGAATTTTATGTATTTCGTAATATATTTGAATTCTACGTGCCATTTGTTTTACTTCTTTTGTTCCATCTTATAGGAATTGTTTAGCAATTCTTGAACCTGTAGTGACCTATTCACTAATTTTATATCCGTCGGCATTTCCATTTATATTCACGGTGTACAAATTTGCACCTTGCACAGCTCGTGTTGGGCTAACAAGCTTCTGCAATGCAAGTTCTGATTACAGTAAACATTGAAAGGTCAATTACTCTCTCTCTCTCTCTCCACCAGAGACCTTTACTCATTCATCCACCCATAGTACTGTCTCGCCCCGTCCTCTCACTAGGCTGGTTAAAGCAGCGGCTGTCCTTCCCCAGATGCATTCATCAATTTTAACATGCTTTGTATTAAATTGGTTTGTTCAAATATTAATTATCTTTAACAGAACCTAACCATACATAATATTAGATAATTTGTTAGAGGTACGTAGGTATAAAAAAAAAATCTAGGTTTGTGGTTCGAACAAAAGACAAACGGAAAAACTTCTTCCGGAAATTTTAGACAGTCGTCAGATTAGTGTGACTCACTTCTCCATAAACAGGTTTGGTAGCTGGATTAAAGAGCCTTGAATCTGTGTATGAAGATGGGCTGACTACTTTCATAGTCGTCGGGAAAGGGGGTTCATGCACGAAGATGGTGAGCTAGAAGTCGTCGAACGAGGCTTTTAAGTAGTCTACTACTCCCACCAGTTAGGGATTGTCCTTCAGCTAGATTAACTTTAATTTCCTTTCTTGCACTTTCATTAAAAATGGTGAAATACTTGACTACGAAGTTCCTTATCTTACTTTTTTTGTTGGTATTTTGGAGGACTTCATAAAGGAAGCTTCGCTTCTCTCAACTTTGTTTATTGTTCACGTGGTACTCTTAACATGGTTTGTCCTAATTGGTAGCTATCATTGACTTACTACACAAGTTCTAGATGCTATACTAGTCCTTGTAGTGTCGAATGCTTCTACACTCGACTACATTGGCTTGCTTCTGCTCTATAGCCTCTTCTTCTTAAATACTAGGCTGTGTAAGCTTGGGGGGGGGGGGGGAAGCATAGTTTAAACTGGTTTCGTAAACTCGGTAGGAACTAAATTCCCAGGAAATGGACTAGTATTCTTTGAGATGCTCGTGGGTTAGTCTGAATTTTGGCAGAAAGTTAAAATCTTAACTTTAACATGGAGAAACTTCTGGCCATGCTGCATATTAGTTCATTTCCACAATGTGAGGGACGCTGGTCTTATAACTAGTTATCAGTATTAGGTTGCCAGACCGTTCGGTTCCAATTGCTCTTTTTAACTGACAAACTGGTTTTAAATTAACTGTAATTGCCATTAGATGCAGTCTGGTGTTATGGATAAAGATGCCAAAGAACTCTGCATCAACTATAAACGGACCTTTAACAGTAGTCTCGGTACACGCGTTAAGACATAATCTTGGCCATTTGAAGGTGGTAATGATACAGTAACGTACGACTAACAAAGGACTAGATTAACTTTTCCTCGACCTGCAAGAAGCATATGAAGACTATTGAAATCCTGCCTATAATGTCTAAGAATGAAGGCTCTGCCAGACTAGACGCCATATTCCTAGTAGGCAAACAAGCAGAGGTCAGATAATTACGGCAGCATCCGAGTAGTGTAAATTATGACTAGAACCGTGCGCATCACCTGAGCAGGGGAGCCTAATGGGCTCACCTGCTCAGGTGTTGTGCATGGTTCTAGTCATAATTTACACTACTAGTCTATAAACTGATTTTAGCATGGGTAAAAACTACTGTGGGCCTGGTAGGGCATTTTGTGTTCGTGTTTGTTTCCTAACTCCCAGTTAGAAATAGACGAAGAGTAGGTGGGGTCAGATGGCGTGAGCAACACTCCACCTGCCCTAATTCAACGTCGAATTTTGAAGTACTCTCCCTAAGGTCAAAAATTGTAATAGAAAAGGATAGCGGCACCAAAAAGAGCCCCGTTTTCTGTTTTGGATCCTCTGGTGGAATAGGATAAGGGGGCACTTTAGTACGACAGTTTCTTGACGTTCGGGAACCTTAGGAAGACGGGCTGCATCACTAGCAAGACGGGGCACAATATCAGTGTTAAGTTAATTCGGTATTGGGTCGATATTGAATTAGTTACTCCTGGATACTCTGCCTCTGGGAGCTGCCCTTGGCCACTAGCGTACAACAAATAGCATGAGCCTGGAAGACATTCAATTACCCGGAAAATGTGGACAGGATAACAGCAAGATTCTGCAGAACAAACTAGTTAGAGCCATTGTATGATTGCCTCGTTGTATCTAATGTTCCGTCGCCTCGATTAACACAGTTTAACTTCGTGTTCCGACTTATCTGAAAGATTCGGGCTTCGATGCAACAGCGGACTACAGCATTAGATTTGTCTAATAAAGCAGGTTGGCTCCGTATGGAGGTTCAGTTGCAGAGCAGAGATATGAAGACCCACTTTAACCGGAGCATAAACAGTTTACACAGGACTGGGCATCCAGTACACGGCCACCACGCCAGGAGTCCCACACTGGGGTGACCCGGGTACCTGTAGGATAGGTCCTGTAGCCAATGTCATGCACTATACTCGACTTGACACATTCTCGACTTGAAAATGGTCCAGGACGGACCGAAACGTCGTCGTCCCTTCACCTTCTAGTGTGTGGTCTGGTCAACATCATCATGCACTATACCTACAGGACCTTCCACATTACCAGTACACTAAACACACGGAAGACAATCTCACCGAAAGCACAAAATACTGAAGACCGTCTAGATTCCCCCGCTCCGTCCCCCTGAGAGTAACTGATGCTGATGCAGCATCCCTGGAAGCTGCAAGATAAACTCTCCGGGTCAGTCCCGGCGGTAACTAAGTGGGAGACGCCACACAATTGCATAGTTGCACAGCTTGCATGTGGATAGGCAAATTGTTACGATGGGGGGTTTATAACCCTCCGTAAGCTTATAAGCCTTGAGCCCAACACTAAACAAGGGCTGGGCCCAGCAGGTTAGCATCGCCTGCTTCAGTATTGGCATATTTTAGTGTCAAGACTTGCCGTGATGTGAGGCCATAAAGTGTTAAACAGCCATAATGTCTTGACGCTTCCGTGTATTAGGTAACGAGGGACTAGGAGGAGACTTGGGGAGGGTAGAGAAGACCCAGACAAAAAGTTCAAAACGAAATTAACATTTTCAGAGGAATATCCAATTAACTTGTCTGAGATTCATACGTCAGACTGCGAACAGCGTCGTCAAACAGCCTGGTTGATAAGACCAATCAGTAGGCCTGGTAAGAGACAAGGTAGTGAGGACATTTTGAACCTAACAACTTCAAACATTGAAGCTTGGGATCATTATTGGTTCATTAGAGACTCGTTCGTATTTGGGGAAGTGAAGGATTGGCTGTTGGCCATTGTTAATTGACACTTCAGACTCGGCAAAATGTTAACCAATGGGGTGAGTGTTAGCGTGAATGTCAACCAATCAGCGGCCGGGTTTGGTTGGCTGCTGGTTATATAAGGGACCATGAGACAAAAAGCACTTCAGTGTGTTTTACCTCACTTTTGGTATACAGTTCCAGCTTCGTCTCTTGAAGGTGAGCTGTATGTGGAGAATCCCTCTTCCTTCCCTTCCCTTCCCTTCCCTCTTGTTGCATCCCTCTCCCTGTGTTGCGTCCCCCCTCCCTCCCTCCCTCCCTCCCTTCCCTCTTGTTGCGTCCCCCCCTCCCTTCCCTCTTGTTGCGTCCCCCCCTCCCTTCCCCCGTGTTGCGTCCCCCCCTCCCTTCCCCCGTGTTGCGTCCCCCCCTCCCTTCCCCCGTGTTGCGTCCCCCCCTCCCTTCCCCCGTGTTGCGTCCCCCCTCCCTTCCCCCGTGTTGCGTCCCCCCTCCCTTCCCCCGTGTTGCGTCCCCCCTCCCTTCCCCCGTGTTGCGTCCCCCCTCCCTTCCCCCGTGTTGCGTCCCCCCTCCCTTCCCCCGTGTTGCGTCCCCCCTCCCTTCCCCCGTGTTGCGTCCCCCTCCCTCCCTTCCCCCGTGTTGCGTCCCCCCTCCCTCCCTTCCCCCGTGTTGCGTCCCCCCTCCCTCCCTTCCCCCGTGTTGCGTCCCCCCTCCCTCCCTTCCCCCGTGTTGCGTCCCCCCTCCCTCCCTTCCCCCGTGTTGCGTCCCCCCTCCCTCCCTTCCCCCGTGTTGCGTCCCCCCTCCCTCCCTTCCCCCGTGTTGCGTCCCCCCTCCCTCCCTTCCCCCGTGTTGCGTCCCCCCTCCCTCCCTTCCCCCGTGTTGCGTCCCCCCTCCCTCCCTCCCTTCCTGTGTTGCGTCCTCCCTCCCCCCCCTCCCCTTCCACACATCCCACTGGCACTTTATCCCCATCTCCTTTCCCATCCCATTTTCCCTTCCCCCTTTCATTGTCCCTTCCTCCCAGTGACCCTTCCACCCTCCATGATCCCTTGCTCCCTTCCCCTTAATGGGATTATGATAATGGGGGGAAATACTACCATTATTTCTGACTTACCTTAACGACTGAGGTTGGTCTAGGTGGCGATAATAGTGCGAGACACTATAGCAGACCCGAACCGTCCAGTGACTCAACTCCTGTATCGCGACTCTTAAGGGACTAGCCCTTAGCGTCTGGCCTTCAAGCTTAGATCAGATGTACGCTAAAAATGTCCCAAATGTGTTCACTGTGGTTTAATAATTGCTGATAATGTTAGGATAGTTAGTGCTGCTAGTTTAATGACCTCTCATTGACCTTTTGAGGCAACCTTAAAGTTGGGAGGAAAGTGAATTTACAACATGGTAGATATCAGTTTTGTTAAAGATGCTGGATAATGTCTAGTTTTATTTAGTAACTAAAGAAATTTTGTTTGTAGTGAATATATATTTTTTTTAATTTCAGGATGGTACTGCTCTTATTAGTCTGATCGTCGAGGACGCTACTTGTTCAACGTCCCCAGATGTAAAAGATTCAGCTACTTGGAACAAAATTTCAAATTAGCACGGGCTATGGTGACACTGTAGATGGTTCCACGGTGATTCTGGGCAAACTTGAATTACCTTCATCGCTCCTGCTGGTGTTAACTTTCCCAGAGGCAAGTCTCCTCGAGCAGTTTCAGTAGCTTCTAAGATGGCAGGCAGTTCCTGGCGCGCTGCTTGCTATTAAGTCGCCTACTATGAAGTTTTTCCTTGCCGAAAAACATTAGTCTTTTCCAACATTAGTTCTGGGAGGAGTTGAGCAAAGTTAATAGCTCTAATATATCTTAAACTAGCAAAACCTACTGTGTTGGCAAGTATATATATTAGGCTTCTGGAAGACCCAAAAATTCTATAAACATTGTAGCCTATGTATACACTTAAAACTATAGACACTTGCTCTAATTCAGTAAAATATTTTTTAAAGCCTAATGCCTTGGCTTGGTAAAGTTTCTTAAGAATGGTGTTAATTTCAAAGTTAATATTTTTCACATAGCCTTTAACTTTCATATTTTCGTGGTACGTAAATGGTAATAACTACAGGTAGGATAAAGGTAACGTAGTGAAAGATTCTTGGTAGGGGCGTCTAGGTCCTTAAGTGTCTAACGAAGGCTTAATGAACTGTATTTACGTAACGGTGAAAAAACTTGTCTGTTGACTGTTAAATTTAACATTCCTAATGTTAATTTCCTCTCGTCCTCAGGTCCGGTCACTTACCGCCAGACAAGGGAAGGCAGCGAGGAACTTGTAGGTATTAAACATTCTACAAAGACTGAATACAGAAGTCACCATAAGATGAAGGGCTGCATCACTACCAGGTCTTCGACGCCTCGGGCTGCATCACTACCAGGTCTTCGACGCCTCGGGCTGCATCACTACCAGGTCTTCGACGCCTCGGGCTGCATCACTACCAGGTCTTCGACGCCTCGGGCTGCATCACTACCAGGTCTTCGACGCCTCGGGCTGCATCACTACCAGGTCTTCGACGCCTCGGGCTGCATCACTACCAGGTCTTCGACGCCTCGGGCTGCATCACTACCAGGTCTTCGACGCCTCGGGCTGCATCACTACCAGGTCTTCGACGCCTCGGGCTGATCTTGTCTCGCTTTCAATTCAAACATTAAATTGCTACCTCAAACGCTGGCATTTTATCCTACCTTACTTAAACTTTATGTACTGCTGGGCACAATGTTCTCACGGCCCGGTCTCTGACCTGGCTGTTAGCTGCTGCTATCCTGAACCCACAACCCGGATGACAGGATCTAGTTGGGAGGTATTCATATACCCCAGGATCTAGTTTTCAAGCTAGACTGACTTAACCCCCCCCCTTTTCTGTCTCTCCCTCCCCCCCTCCCTCCCACAGTAGGAGGGGGGAGTGGTAGACACCTTCCTCGTAGCTTGCCTTTAGTAATGCTACTAAAGCTTCACATAAAGGATGGTAGGCACTCTTGGTTAACTCTTGGCAAGACTTGACAGTACTGTCAAGTAATTATCAAAGGCACCAAGCCGGAGAGGCTATGTGGCCAGTACTGTAAAGTCTCTACTCCCTAGGTAGGACACCCCCCCCCCCCCCCCTTACTCTAGGTCAACACTCGTCTTACAAACCATTAAAGGGGCTATAAAACCACCCATTAGCTCCACAAGTAGGCAAACTGTAACAGTGAGGTTGAACAGGTCTCTACATGAGGCTGAACTAGACTTGGTTTCCAGTTGTACCGTAATTACATCGAACTGGCCTGGTTAAATACTCGCTTGAGGTTCTAGAGTTCTCGTATTGGCATTCTTGGTGATATTTAGCGCCCTCTGATTATTTCGCACTTTGATGGTGCTACATAGCCTTCCCGGTTTGGTGCCTTCTTTTGATAATTACCTTACCTTGAGGTTATTGAGAGATCGGAAGGTGCGTGAATGTTCCAGGGGACCTATTCTGTGGGTACCCAGATCACTCAAGTTCGTGTACTTCCCTAGTTGTGCTTGGGGTAGTAGTATAGGCTCCTGGTCCCGCCGCTGTCAATCGCCTGGTGTACAGTCTAGAGCCTATTTGGTTCAATCATATCTACATTGAGACTGTAGAGTCTGCCCCCACCACATCACTGCTTAATGCATTCCATCTATTAACTATCGACACAGAAATCTTTAAAATCTGTGGCTCATTTAGGCACGTGGGTGGGAACTGTCTCCTTGTCAATGTTCCACCCATGCTAAATAGTTGTTCTCCACCCTGTCATTTCCTTTGACATGATCACCTACAAAATTCACTTGTGTTCCAGGGACGTGTTTTGCTTCCCGACCGTCCCCCGCGGTCACTTGTCCCTCAATAGAATTCTTGGTGACTGATACTTTTGATATCGTTCGCCTTATGCGTTTTTGTTCTCGTATTGGCATCATTGGTGATATTTAGCGCCCTCTGATTATTCTGCGCATTTGATGGTGCTACATAGCCTTCCCGGTTTGGTGCCTTCTTTTGATAAGTACTCGTGTTCCAGGGACGTGTGGTTTAGTTCCCGTAGCCTTTTCTCGTAAGTCATGCCTCTGTTCTGGGGTTATGTGGCAGTCTTGGGCCGGATGTAAGGGTCTGTAAGAGATCTATGCAGACGTGTAATTGTGATCTTCGTGCAGTGAACATCCGTAGAAAGATATCCGTAGAGACCCAAATCTTGATCGAAATAAGTCTGCTCGTGAAGCTAAAATATTCTTGAAGTGAACGGTATTCTTCCGGGGCAGAGATAAAATGGTTGGCGAGTCTGATGCCTTTGATGTATCTCTGTGTCCCTATATTGGCACAGTTCCGTCTTCTCTTCCCGGCTTGGTGCCTTGTGATAATTAGTTGCTCCTTCTGGTGGATGGATTAGGACTGGTAAAGTCATGCAAGTCAGGGTCACCTGGAGGGCCACCTCGCCGCTGGCCTCCTGTCCCTGTAGTCAACTTATACAAATCGAATAGCCACTACACATGGTTTAAAGTGCCTAAAGTTTAAAGTGCACAGGTAATCCATGTTGGATTACCTGATGCAAATCACGAACAAGGACTAGCGGACTGGGCAAACTTTATTCAACATCTATTCAACATTGTCGACGTTGAAATGATTCATTGATGAATTACCATTACTTTAGACTATTGAGGCCACGGGGTTACTGCTTGGTAACGTTAAGCTGACTAACACCTGGGTGTTTGAAATTGAAATAAGTTTATTGAGGTAAAATACACACAAAGGGATGAGGTAGCTCAAGCTATTCTCACCCCGTTCAGTACAACGTGTTAATATATACATATACACACATCACAAATAAACATATTACCAAACATTCTGAGAGGTAAAAATATACATTTCCTCCCTCACAAGTAGTATGGTATCAGACGTACACACAAATACTTTTATGACCTAGGTATACTACCTATACTACCTGGGTGTTAGTCAGCTTAACTGACTAACCGTCCTGCTCCGTCCCTCCCCCCTCCCCGAGAGTAACTTGTGGGAAAAACCTGCTGGGATATATGAGAAGAGAACTACCAGGGACTTGTACTGAAATTATAAATTACTGTCTGCAAATTAATTCAACTAAAATCTCTAGCTAGGGTTGTAAATCCTAGCTCCTGTTTTCCTAATGACAGATTGTGGGCTGTAAGGGGCAGGTGGGGTGAATGAATTAGTTGATAGGTTGATTGAAGATCCACAGTCCACCTGCCGACAGGTATCTCACATCAGCTTGTATTTTATACAAGGATAAGATTTAATAAATTCAGTTCAATGACTGAACACTGGCTCTGTTTAAATCAGAGATTTAAACATACATAGTCTAACCCAGCACCATAACTATTAACAGCCAATATATTCTTATATTATAAACAACAATTTAAATTGTATAAGTATGATAAATGACCTTAAATGTAGTCCAAGTACTGTTAACTAAGTACTAAAAATTATATTCAATTAAATGAACTTATATGATAACTTAAAAATAACTAAGCAAGCAATTGTTAACTTAATTTATATATTCAAGTATATATACACATATATTCATATTCAATTTATATGAAGAGGTAGTCAGCTTGATTGAATCTTTTCCCACACAATGGACACTCATAAGGTTTTGCTTAACCTTGATTGAATCTTTTCTCGCATCATGGACACTCATGAGGTTTGGTGCTTAAAGATTCAACTGCTGCACTACAATATTAATAAACTTACTGAGATATGAGGTGTTGCCTCGCTTTATAACCGACAGACAGACTTATAGGATATTAGTCATACAATTGGCCAATTAATACACTAATGTAATAACCTTCAATATACTTTTCTGCCAGCCGGGTGCCTGTCTGACAGTGTGCCAGACTGGATTATAACTCTTTTGTCAAGAGTTTAGGCACGATATTTTATATAACAGCTTTGCTGTAGATTGTTCTTGTAGCGTTGCTACGTGATTTTTCTTTAATTGCAGTTGCAGAAAGATGAGGGTGGAGGTGGAGACAGTCACTGTGTGCTCCACTATACACTCTTATTTTATATAAATGTTCTAGGAATTTTCCTTGTAGATATTGTCCAGGTACTCCCCCAGTTCTAGAGTGTTCACTGGTGATAAAGATAATTAGATAATGTGTCCTGAGCTAAGTAATGTTCGCTAAGGCTCCATCAGTGTTGTTTACTCTGTTGTAAACAAACGCGTTCTGCCGCGGGTGTGGTGGGCGTTCCCGAGATGCCCCTCTCTCTCCCTTGAAAGGGGGTAGCTTTCAATGAATATTGATTTATTATTTTTACTGTCTAGACATATGATTGAGATAAGATGTGATTATAATATAATTAGATATAGGATTTTAAGATTATAAGTAGTACTTGCTAGCACTACTGATTCTTAATAAGGATTCGATTTATAATCCCTACCGGAAATCGAATCATGTTCCAAAAGTTTTTTAATTAAGAAATCCTTCTAGAAGCTTCTGGATCCTTGAGAGATCATGCACAAAGTCACGTAGTCACCTATAGGGCCCCTATGGTGTACGTGATCCTAGTGGCATTGTCATCTAGGATCAAGATGTATAATGAATCTATAATGATTCGGATATTTTGATACGATATAGAAATAATACATTTCTTAGATGATTATTAGATATGGTGGGTAAAATTTCCCACATAACTGATGCTGTTGCAGCATCCCTGGAAGCTGCAAGATAAACTCTCTGGTCAGTCCCGGCGGTAAGTAAGCGGGAGACGCCACACATCTGGTAATCAAAATGTTACTATGGGAGATGAGCAGAATACTGTGAGGCCGTCGCTCTCCCGCCCAGCAGTGATCGTCGAGGACGCCGATAGTATCACCAACACTGTCATCCTGGAAGTTAATAGTTATTATGAAACATAAATATTCACACTTCAATATCTTAGCAATATCTTAGGTCAAGTTGAAATGCAATATTTAACATTGTCGAATATTGTGTCAGGAACTTTGGGTTGTTGAATTTGTTAGTCTGTTATTGCATGTATTGTATATTGTATTTGTCGAGCGGTGATTAACAGTTCTTGACTGATAGACGATATCTACACTACTCATTCTGCTGCAACTGTTGTTTTGAACAAAATGTGTATTTTGAGTAGCATATTTTGAACCTAATAAATTTCAACATTGAATCTGAGGATAATTATCAGCTCATTAGAGACTCGTTCATATTTGGGGAAGTGAAGGAGTGGCTGTTGGCTAATGTTAATTGACACTTCAAACTCGGCAAAATGTTAACCAATGGGGTGAGGGTTAGAGTGAATGTCAACCAATCAGCGGCCGGGTTTGGTTGGCTGCTGGTTATAAAAGGGACCATGAGACAGCATGTTGTCAGTGTGGGCTTGGCTGTTGTTAAGTGCTCATTGTCAGGTGTGTCTGGTGTTTAGTAAAGTGAATTATAGTAGAAGGTTGTAGTTGGTTTGATTTTATTGCTGATATTTGTTAGTGACTGAGGTTTAAGTATTTGTGTATATGGTAGTCTTCAAGCAGGTTTAAGGCGTTTTTACATTAACAATTAAAGATTGTGGCACGAATTACACGCAGTAGTTTTCCATATGCCTGTATGTTGATAGACAGCAATTGTAATATAAATTTAGTTTATCATACAAAACGTATTTGATTTTTTTAGTATGTAAAGTTTTAATTGTATACATACTAAGTCTTAAGGATAGTACAATAGATTCTATAATTTAAATTTTTTTTTTAGCTTTTAATAAATTCAAATGATAGTTGTTAACGAAACAATGTAATCCACATAGTTGCCCATCAGTAATGGCCTACGTCCCAGTTCGCATAAATCCTTAAGTTTGTGTAGGGTGGCTTAGTAAATCTCAATTTTAAAACTTATTTAGCTGTTGGAACACTATTAATTAATCCTAAATGCTTAACTAAAATTAAGTTTTCACCTGATGCTAGACACAAATGTATACGTGCCATAATCATTGATTAGCCTCCAATGATTAGGCTATATAAACCTAGATAATATGAACTATAAGCTTAAAAATCGGATAGTCATTTGGTGAATAAATCCTTAGGCTTCTCACTACAGCAAACTAAGTTTATTCATACGGAGACTTAAACTCTTAAAAGCCTACAGCATAGACTTCACCATCCAACGTGAGCACTAAACTCTAAAACCAGCAAATTAAGGGACTCTGGTACACCCACAAGCTGACTGGGTGAGCATTACTAAACTAGTGAAGGTGCTTGACTTAAAATTGATCCTATGAATGACTCCTAACAACGATAATTCATAGGACCTCTAAATGATGCAGAACTACCTTAGTTAGTAATTACTAACTCCCATAGGCTTCAGAAATGAGTAAAAACGTGATAGGTCTCTAGTACCTCAACTAGAATACCTAGTTAAATCTAGCAAGGGGTGACTCCTACATTCATCCACTAAAACCTTTCATAACGTTGCGGGGAGAACTATAATCATTCTACCAAAACGTGCCGTTGAATTTGCTTTAAATTTTCATTTCAGAATGAATGTCTTCATAATACTGTTGTGGACGTGTGTGGTCTCTGGGGACCACTTCACAGCTCCTGATGGCTCCTTGGTGTTCTTCCCGTCCCCTGAGGAGAACCGGTTGTCTAGCCCCATCTTCTCTCCCCAAGGTCCTCTTCCTTCAGGACAAAGCCTTCAACAACCTTCCCAAGACTTTAGAAGGTTTCAAACTCCTTTTGTTCCATATAATGCCCCGCAGGTCCCTCAAGCTGCACAACCTTCCCTCCAACCCTTTCCTGGGGTAGAGATTCAACGACCTCGCCTTCCCTTCGTGTCTCCGCCCCAACCACAACCCCAGCTTCCCTTCGTGCCTCAAACACAACCACAGCCTTCCTTTGCGTCTTTTCCCCAGCCCTCCTCACAACCCCAGCTTCCCTTCGTGCCCCAGCCCCTTCCTCGGCCTTCCTTCGTGTCTCAGCCCCAGCCTCTCCCACAACCCCAGCCTTCCTTTGCGTCTCGGCCCCAGCCTCTCCAACCCCAATTGAGCTTCGTGTCTCAACCTTCCTCGCCCCAGCTCCCACAACCCCAGCTTCCCTTCATCTACCAGCCTCTACCACAAGCCCAGCCAGCCTTGGTCTCTCAACCATCCAGGCCACAGCCACCTCCACAGAACCCTTCCTGTGGAGGGTCCGGTGGTATAGTAAGTAAAGCTGCAGTGATTCCTATACTGATTAATAGAATGACTTTACTTCATTACTGCATGACTAGGACGGTGTATATAATCTTGTGTATGTATAACACGACTTTTAAACCCATTCACCTAGGTACCACAAAATCTAATGTTTTAACCTACTTCATTTCAGATACACGAAACAAGGGCTGGTAAGAACTACCACTTCTCATGGTGCGTGAATACCAATACCTACAGCTGGGATCAAGCCAACTCTTACTGCTCGCGTCTTGGCAGAGGCTTCCAGCTAGTTAGTATCCAAGACAAGGATAAGGACGACTTCATAACTAGCGTCATCGCCAGAAGTGAGTTTATATTCTTGCATTAGTCTTCAACGTGGCATATTATTCATTAAACCTAAAATGTTCTAGCTACAAGAACTTGATAGGCTAACTGGACTAATACTCGCTATTTAAGTGTAAATTGGTAATTATGACTTGTAATTTACACGTACAACCTGTCTCCTTAGATCCGATCCAGTTCATCTGGACAAGCGGGAACAAGCGAGGAACAACGACCTGGAGGTGGTCATCCGGGTACACTTTGTCCTACACCAACTGGTCTCACACTGGAGGGTCAGTATGGCTGGTTTTACTGTAGTCATTTATTGTCATTTAACCTGCATGGTAATTTGCTTAAGGTAGTTAGATTGAGAGTGCAGGTTACTCATGAGGGCTTGACGGCTGCCAGAAGCCATGAAGGAGTTGGTTTAAATTTGTTTGTGTTGTGATTACGGTTTCAAAGGATGAAAGTTCTGATATTAACTCTGCCCTCTCGTCTTCAGGCTGGGGCGACAACAGCCAGACAACAGGGAAGGCAACGAGGACTGTCTCGGGGTACTGAAGAACATCTATAACGACGGCATTAAGTGGCACGACATTGCCTGTCACCACGTCAAGGCTGTCATCTGTGAGACAAGCCTTTGAACATCACGACACTCCTCCACTTCAAATAATGTTACTGAATATTTACGCTATTATTTGTATAAAAATATTTACTAAATATGTTGCTAGATACCCGAGGGTTTAGTTCCTACACACGCCTGTCTTGAATCATCATAGCATGTAATCTTGTCTCGATGGTGAAACTTGAATGACTTCCATGATATACTAGTTTTCCAAAAATATATATTCTAACTACCTCTGGTTACTTTTTAACTTAACCTTTATTAAAAAAAAAAAGCTTTGGAATGGTTTCCATTTTCAATATATAAGCTCATTAAGGTTTTGAACCTGATGTTTTCATTATTTGGTAATAAGTGTGAATTGGTATGTCCTTAGTATCCAGTTTCTATCCTCTGAACTCTACACGACTATACTTTACTCTTCTCCCGGCAAGGAGAGTTTATCACTAGTTTACTTAAAGGTTGGTTAGCACCACTAAAAGGTTTCTATTAAACTTTCATGCCACCGCAGGATATTCGATATCCATTGGAGAAAGTCCTGCCTGAAACAGGATGTTGGACGTCCACTAGAGAGAATCCTGCCTGAAACTGGATGTTGGATGTCCACTAGAGAGTCGTGCCTGAATCAGGATATTGGATATCTACTGTAGAAAGTCCTGCCTGAATCAGGATGGTGGATGTCACTGGAGAGAGTCCTGCCTATATTAGTATGTTGAATCTCCACTAGAGACAGTCCTGCCAGATTCCGAATGTTTAATGTCCACTGGAGATAGTCCTGGTTGAACCAGGATATTAGATGTCAACTAGAGAGAGTCCTGCCTCAATCAGGATGTTGGATGTCCACTAAAGAAAGTGGACATACATACCAGAATTATATCAAGGGAAAGCAGATATCCATAGATGCGATGCCTTCTTAAATATTCAGAGTGCAGGCCTATCAACAGTTATCAGATATGCTTTCATTGTCGTCAGGATCAAGGATATCTAAAAATGTTCATGAACAGGGAATAATTGAGTGAATAACTCTTGTTTAAATAAATATATAGATGTAGCGGTTCAGTATGATGCATCACACAGCTAGCCGGTCATTTTTCGGCAAAAACGTTTCGTTTTCTTTTGATTTTTAATTACCTTATTTCCTATAGAAACAGAAAATAGTCAATGATTAAATCGAATAATAAAAAACTGACCAAAAGATAGAAACAAGCATGATGCCTCGGGACATGACGGCCACACAGCTCAGCGATCAGTTAAATCGGTAAATAATTGTCAAAAGATGGCGCAAAGCGGAGCTGCCACGGAAAAATCGCCACCTCGGCGAAATCGTCATTTTTCGCAAAACTCAAAATCAAAACCAGCCATAGAATAGTTTTCAAAATGCTACTATTAGAATTACCGCACCTCTGGACGTTTCTTTCTGTTAACTCTTTCTTTGCTAATTTTCAAAATTAAGCCTTTTACACATATATTTACCGAGATACAGCCAATTCAAATATCAAACATATCATCATGTTTTCTCAACATATTATTTAGAAAAATGAGTTAATGAGCAAGTAATAATAATTATAATGAGCCTGATAATAATTGGATATTAAAAATTTATGAATTTCTTTCTTCATCATTTATGTAGACACTTTTTTATATCTTCAATCCTATAACAGCCTACAATCACTGTGTAGAAAATTTCTCTGTCTACAATGTCATCAGGATGTTGGATATCCACTAGAGTGAGTCCTGCCTCAATCAGGATGTTGGATATCCACTAGAGAGTCCTGCCTGAATCAGGATGTTCAATATCCACTGAAGAAAGTCCTGACAGAATCAGGATGTTAGATATCCACTGGAGAGAGTTCTGGTTGAATCAGGATATTCGATATCCACTGGAGAGAGTCCTGCCTGAAACAGGATGTTGGATGTCCACTGGAGAGAGTCCTGCCTGAATTAGGATGTTAGATATCCACTAGAGGGAGACTCAATTATTCTTTTGGATATCCTTGATCCTGACGACAATGAAAGCATATCTGAGAGCTGTTGATATCCTGCACTCTGAATATTGTAGAAGGCATCGCATCTGTGGATATCTGCTTTCCTTTGATATAATTATGGTATGTTGTGCCTCAGTGGGACTCCTATTTACTCGTTACAGTCGCCGGATTCCTTCGTGGGTATTCTACATCCTGATTATAATGTAGGATGTCCATCATCCTGAGATATCCAATATGATTAAAATAATCAGGGCAAATTCCTCATAGTGGACATCTAGCATCATGATCCAGGCAGGAATCTCTGTAGTGGACATACAACATCCTGATTCAGGCAGGACTCTCTCCAGTGGACATTAAATATCCTGATTCTGGCAGGACTCTCTCCAGTGGAGATTCAACATCCTAATTGAGGCAGAACTCTCTCCAGTTGATATCCAACATCCATATTCAACCAGGACTCTCTCTCCACTGGACATCCAACATCCTGATTCAGGCAAGACTCTCCAGTGGATATCCAACATCCTGATTCAGACAGAACTCTCCAGTGGATATCCAACATCCTGGTTTAGGCAGGACTCACTCTAGTGGATATCCAAAATCCTGGTTTAGGCAGGACTCACTCTAGTGGATATTCAACATCCTGAAGACATTGTAGACAGAGAAATTTTCTACACAGTGATTGTAGGCTGTTATAGGATTGAAGATATAAAAAAGTGTCTACATAAATGATGAAGAAAGAAATTCATAAATTTTTATTATCCAATTATTATCAGGCTCAATATAATTATTATTACTTGCTCATTAACTCATTTTTCTAAATAATATGTTGAGAAAACATGATGATATGTTTGATATTTGAATTGGCTGTATCTCGGTAAATATATGTGTAAAAGGCTTAATTTTGAAAATTAGCAAAGAAAGAGTTAACAGAAAGAAACGTCCAGAGGTGCGGTAATTCTAATGGTAGCATTTTGAAAACGATTCTATGGCTGGTTTTGATTTTGAGTTTTGCGAAAAATGACGATTTCACTGAGGTGGCGATTTTTCCGTGGCAGCTCCGCTTTGCGCCATCTTGACCGCCACACAGCTCAGCGGTCAGTTAAATCAGTAAATAATTGTCAAAAGATGGCGCAAAGCGGAGCTGCCACGGAAAAATCGCCACCTCGGCGAAATCGTCATTTTTCGCAAAACTCAAAATCAAAACCAGCCATAGAATCGTTTTCAAAATGCTACTATTAGAATTACCGCACCTCTGGACGTTTCTTTCTGTTAACTCTTTCTTTGCTAATTTTCAAAATTAAGCCTTTTACACATATATTTACCGAGATACAGCCAATTCAAATATCAAACATATCATCATGTTTTCTCAACATATTATTTAGAAAAATGAGTTAATGAGCAAGTAATAATAATTATAATGAGCCTGATAATAATTGGATATTAAAAATTTATGAATTTCTTTCTTCATCATTTATGTAGACACTTTTTTATATCTTCAATCCTATAACAGCCTACAATCACTGTGTAGAAAATTTCTCTGTCTACAATGTCATCAGGATGTTGGATATCCACTAGAGTGAGTCCTGCCTCAATCAGGATGTTGGATATCCACTGGAGAGTCCTGCCTGAATCAGGATGTTCAATATCCACTGAAGAAAGTCCTGACAGAATCAGGATGTTAGATATCCACTGGAGAGAGTTCTGGTTGAATCAGGATATTCGATATCCACTGGAGAGAGTCCTGCCTGAAACAGGATGTTGGATGTCCACTGGAGAGAGTCCTGCCTGAATTAGGATGTTAGATATCCACTAGAGGGAGACTCAATTATTCTTTTGGATATCCTTGATCCTGACGACAATGAAAGCATATCTGAGAGCTGTTGATATCCTGCACTCTGAATATTGTAGAAGGCATCGCATCTGTGGATATCTGCTTTCCTTTGATATAATTATGGTATGTTGTGCCTCAGTGGGACTCCTATTTACTCGTTACAGTCGCCGGATTCCTTCGTGGGTATTCTACATCCTGATTATAATGTAGGATGTCCATCATCCTGAGATATCCAATATGATTAAAATAATCAGGGCAAATTCCTCATAGTGGACATCTAGCATCATGATCCAGGCAGGAATCTCTGTAGTGGACATACAACATCCTGATTCAGGCAGGACTCTCTCCAGTGGACATTAAATATCCTGATTCTGGCAGGACTCTCTCCAGTGGAGATTCAACATCCTAATTGAGGCAGAACTCTCTCCAGTTGATATCCAACATCCATATTCAACCAGGACTCTCTCTCCACTGGACATCCAACATCCTGATTCAGGCAAGACTCTCCAGTGGATATCCAACATCCTGATTCAGACAGAACTCTCCAGTGGATATCCAACATCCTGGTTTAGGCAGGACTCACTCTAGTGGATATCCAAAATCCTGGTTTAGGCAGGACTCACTCTAGTGGATATTCAACATCCTGAAGACATTGTAGACAGAGAAATTTTCTACACAGTGATTGTAGGCTGTTATAGGATTGAAGATATAAAAAAGTGTCTACATAAATGATGAAGAAAGAAATTCATAAATTTTTATTATCCAATTATTATCAGGCTCAATATAATTATTATTACTTGCTCATTAACTCATTTTTCTAAATAATATGTTGAGAAAACATGATGATATGTTTGATATTTGAATTGGCTGTATCTCGGTAAATATATGTGTAAAAGGCTTAATTTTGAAAATTAGCAAAGAAAGAGTTAACAGAAAGAAACGTCCAGAGGTGCGGTAATTCTAATGGTAGCATTTTGAAAACGATTCTATGGCTGGTTTTGATTTTGAGTTTTGCGAAAAATGACGATTTCACTGAGGTGGCGATTTTTCCGTGGCAGCTCCGCTTTGCGCCATCTTGACCGCCACACAGCTCAGCGGTCAGTTAAATCAGTAAATAATTGTCAAAAGATGGCGCAAAGCGGAGCTGCCACGGAAAAATCGCCACCTCGGCGAAATCGTCATTTTTCGCAAAACTCAAAATCAAAACCAGCCATAGAATCGTTTTCAAAATGCTACTATTAGAATTACCGCACCTCTGGACGTTTCTTTCTGTTAACTCTTTCTTTGCTAATTTTCAAAATTAAGCCTTTTACACATATATTTACCGAGATACAGCCAATTCAAATATCAAACATATCATCATGTTTTCTCAACATATTATTTAGAAAAATTAGTTAATGAGCAAGTAATAATAACTATAATGAGCCTGATAATAATTGGATATTAAAAATTTATGAATTTCTTTCTTCATCATTTATGTAGACACTTTTTTATATCTTCAATCCTATAACAGCCTACAATCACTGTGTAGAAAATTTCTCTGTCTACAATGTCATCAGGATGTTGGATATCCACTAGAGTGAGTCCTGCCTCAATCAGGATGTTGGATATCCACTGGAGAGTCCTGCCTGAATCAGGATGTTCAATATCCACTGAAGAAAGTCCTGACAGAATCAGGATGTTAGATATCCACTGGAGAGAGTTCTGGTTGAATGAGGATATTCGATATCCACTGGAGAGAGTCCTGCCTGAAACAGGATGTTGGATGTCCACTGGAGAGAGTCCTGCCTGAATTAGGATGTTAGATATCCACTAGAGGGAGACTCAATTATTCTTTTGGATATCCTTGATCCTGACGACAATGAAAGCATATCTGAGAGCTGTTGATATCCTGCACTCTGAATATTGTAGAAGGCATCGCATCTGTGGATATCTGCTTTCCTTTGATATAATTATGGTATGTTGTGCCTCAGTGGGACTCCTATTTACTCGTTACAGTCGCCGGATTCCTTCGTGGGTATTCTACATCCTGATTATAATGTAGGATGTCCATCATCCTGAGATATCCAATATGATTAAAATAATCAGGGCAAATTCCTCATAGTGGACATCTAGCATCATGATCCAGGCAGGAATCTCTGTAGTGGACATACAACATCCTGATTCAGGCAGGACTCTCTCCAGTGGACATTAAATATCCTGATTCTGGCAGGACTCTCTCCAGTGGAGATTCAACATCCTAATTGAGGCAGAACTCTCTCCAGTTGATATCCAACATCCATATTCAACCAGGACTCTCTCTCCACTGGACATCCAACATCCTGATTCAGGCAAGACTCTCCAGTGGATATCCAACATCCTGATTCAGACAGAACTCTCCAGTGGATATCCAACATCCTGGTTTAGGCAGGACTCACTCTAGTGGATATCCAAAATCCTGGTTTAGGCAGGACTCACTCTAGTGGATATTCAACATCCTGAAGACATTGTAGACAGAGAAATTTTCTACACAGTGATTGTAGGCTGTTATAGGATTGAAGATATAAAAAAGTGTCTACATAAATGATGAAGAAAGAAATTCATAAATTTTTATTATCCAATTATTATCAGGCTCAATATAATTATTATTACTTGCTCATTAACTCATTTTTCTAAATAATATGTTGAGAAAACATGATGATATGTTTGATATTTGAATTGGCTGTATCTCGGTAAATATATGTGTAAAAGGCTTAATTTTGAAAATTAGCAAAGAAAGAGTTAACAGAAAGAAACGTCCAGAGGTGCGGTAATTCTAATGGTAGCATTTTGAAAACGATTCTATGGCTGGTTTTGATTTTGAGTTTTGCGAAAAATGACGATTTCACTGAGGTGGCGATTTTTCCGTGGCAGCTCCGCTTTGCGCCATCTTGACCGCCACACAGCTCAGCGGTCAGTTAAATCAGTAAATAATTGTCAAAAGATGGCGCAAAGCGGAGCTGCCACGGAAAAATCGCCACCTCGGCGAAATCGTCATTTTTCGCAAAACTCAAAATCAAAACCAGCCATAGAATCGTTTTCAAAATGCTACTATTAGAATTACCGCACCTCTGGACGTTTCTTTCTGTTAACTCTTTCTTTGCTAATTTTCAAAATTAAGCCTTTTACACATATATTTACCGAGATACAGCCAATTCAAATATCAAACATATCATCATGTTTTCTCAACATATTATTTAGAAAAATTAGTTAATGAGCAAGTAATAATAACTATAATGAGCCTGATAATAATTGGATATTAAAAATTTATGAATTTCTTTCTTCATCATTTATGTAGACACTTTTTTATATCTTCAATCCTATAACAGCCTACAATCACTGTGTAGAAAATTTCTCTGTCTACAATGTCATCAGGATGTTGGATATCCACTAGAGTGAGTCCTGCCTCAATCAGGATGTTGGATATCCACTGGAGAGTCCTGCCTGAATCAGGATGTTCAATATCCACTGAAGAAAGTCCTGACAGAATCAGGATGTTAGATATCCACTGGAGAGAGTTCTGGTTGAATGAGGATATTCGATATCCACTGGAGAGAGTCCTGCCTGAAACAGGATGTTGGATGTCCACTGGAGAGAGTCCTGCCTGAATTAGGATGTTAGATATCCACTAGAGGGAGACTCAATTATTCTTTTGGATATCCTTGATCCTGACGACAATGAAAGCATATCTGAGAGCTGTTGATATCCTGCACTCTGAATATTGTAGAAGGCATCGCATCTGTGGATATCTGCTTTCCTTTGATATAATTATGGTATGTTGTGCCTCAGTGGGACTCCTATTTACTCGTTACAGTCGCCGGATTCCTTCGTGGGTATTCTACATCCTGATTATAATGTAGGATGTCCATCATCCTGAGATATCCAATATGATTAAAATAATCAGGGCAAATTCCTCATAGTGGACATCTAGCATCATGATCCATGCAGGAATCTCTGTAGTGGACATACAACATCCTGATTCAGGCAGGACTCTCTCCAGTGGACATTAAATATCCTGATTCTGGCAGGACTCTCTCCAGTGGAGATTCAACATCCTAATTGAGGCAGAACTCTCTCCAGTTGATATCCAACATCCATATTCAACCAGGACTCTCTCTCCACTGGACATCCAACATCCTGATTCAGGCAAGACTCTCCAGTGGATATCCAACATCCTGATTCAGACAGAACTCTCCAGTGGATATCCAACATCCTGGTTTAGGCAGGACTCACTCTAGTGGATATCCAAAATCCTGGTTTAGGCAGGACTCACTCTAGTGGATATTCAACATCCTGAAGACATTGTAGACAGAGAAATTTTCTACACAGTGATTGTAGGCTGTTATAGGATTGAAGATATAAAAAAGTGTCTACATAAATGATGAAGAAAGAAATTCATAAATTTTTATTATCCAATTATTATCAGGCTCAATATAATTATTATTACTTGCTCATTAACTCATTTTTCTAAATAATATGTTGAGAAAACATGATGATATGTTTGATATTTGAATTGGCTGTATCTCGGTAAATATATGTGTAAAAGGCTTAATTTTGAAAATTAGCAAAGAAAGAGTTAACAGAAAGAAACGTCCAGAGGTGCGGTAATTCTAATGGTAGCATTTTGAAAACGATTCTATGGCTGGTTTTGATTTTGAGTTTTGCGAAAAATGACGATTTCACTGAGGTGGCGATTTTTCCGTGGCAGCTCCGCTTTGCGCCATCTTGACCGCCACACAGCTCAGCGGTCAGTTAAATCAGTAAATAATTGTCAAAAGATGGCGCAAAGCGGAGATGCCACGGAAAAATCGCCACCTCGGCGAAATCGTCATTTTTCGCAAAACTCAAAATCAAAACCAGCCATAGAATCGTTTTCAAAATGCTACTATTAGAATTACCGCACCTCTGGACGTTTCTTTCTGTTAACTCTTTCTTTGCTAATTTTCAAAATTAAGCCTTTTACACATATATTTACCGAGATACAGCCAATTCAAATATCAAACATATCATCATGTTTTCTCAACATATTATTTAGAAAAATTAGTTAATGAGCAAGTAATAATAATTATAATGAGCCTGATAATAATTGGATATTAAAAATTTATGAATTTCTTTCTTCATCATTTATGTAGACACTTTTTTATATCTTCAATCCTATAACAGCCTACAATCACTGTGTAGAAAATTTCTCTGTCTACAATGTCATCAGGATGTTGGATATCCACTAGAGTGAGTCCTGCCTCAATCAGGATGTTGGATATCCACTGGAGAGTCCTGCCTGAATCAGGATGTTCAATATCCACTGAAGAAAGTCCTGACAGAATCAGGATGTTAGATATCCACTGGAGAGAGTTCTGGTTGAATGAGGATATTCGATATCCACTGGAGAGAGTCCTGCCTGAAACAGGATGTTGGATGTCCACTGGAGAGAGTCCTGCCTGAATTAGGATGTTAGATATCCACTAGAGGGAGACTCAATTATTCTTTTGGATATCCTTGATCCTGACGACAATGAAAGCATATCTGAGAGCTGTTGATATCCTGCACTCTGAATATTGTAGAAGGCATCGCATCTGTGGATATCTGCTTTCCTTTGATATAATTATGGTATGTTGTGCCTCAGTGGGACTCCTATTTACTCGTTACAGTCGCCGGATTCCTTCGTGGGTATTCTACATCCTGATTATAATGTAGGATGTCCATCATCCTGAGATATCCAATATGATTAAAATAATCAGGGCAAATTCCTCATAGTGGACATCTAGCATCATGATCCATGCAGGAATCTCTGTAGTGGACATACAACATCCTGATTCAGGCAGGACTCTCTCCAGTGGACATTAAATATCCTGATTCTGGCAGGACTCTCTCCAGTGGAGATTCAACATCCTAATTGAGGCAGAACTCTCTCCAGTTGATATCCAACATCCATATTCAACCAGGACTCTCTCTCCACTGGACATCCAACATCCTGATTCAGGCAAGACTCTCCAGTGGATATCCAACATCCTGATTCAGACAGAACTCTCCAGTGGATATCCAACATCCTGGTTTAGGCAGGACTCACTCTAGTGGATATCCAAAATCCTGGTTTAGGCAGGACTCACTCTAGTGGATATTCAACATCCTGAAGACATTGTAGACAGAGAAATTTTCTACACAGTGATTGTAGGCTGTTATAGGATTGAAGATATAAAAAAGTGTCTACATAAATGATGAAGAAAGAAATTCATAAATTTTTATTATCCAATTATTATCAGGCTCAATATAATTATTATTACTTGCTCATTAACTCATTTTTCTAAATAATATGTTGAGAAAACATGATGATATGTTTGATATTTGAATTGGCTGTATCTCGGTAAATATATGTGTAAAAGGCTTAATTTTGAAAATTAGCAAAGAAAGAGTTAACAGAAAGAAACGTCCAGAGGTGCGGTAATTCTAATGGTAGCATTTTGAAAACGATTCTATGGCTGGTTTTGATTTTGAGTTTTGCGAAAAATGACGATTTCACTGAGGTGGCGATTTTTCCGTGGCAGCTCCGCTTTGCGCCATCTTGACCGCCACACAGCTCAGCGGTCAGTTAAATCAGTAAATAATTGTCAAAAGATGGCGCAAAGCGGAGATGCCACGGAAAAATCGCCACCTCGGCGAAATCGTCATTTTTCGCAAAACTCAAAATCAAAACCAGCCATAGAATCGTTTTCAAAATGCTACTATTAGAATTACCGCACCTCTGGACGTTTCTTTCTGTTAACTCTTTCTTTGCTAATTTTCAAAATTAAGCCTTTTACACATATATTTACCGAGATACAGCCAATTCAAATATCAAACATATCATCATGTTTTCTCAACATATTATTTAGAAAAATTAGTTAATGAGCAAGTAATAATAATTATAATGAGCCTGATAATAATTGGATATTAAAAATTTATGAATTTCTTTCTTCATCATTTATGTAGACACTTTTTTATATCTTCAATCCTATAACAGCCTACAATCACTGTGTAGAAAATTTCTCTGTCTACAATGTCATCAGGATGTTGGATATCCACTAGAGTGAGTCCTGCCTCAATCAGGATGTTGGATATCCACTGGAGAGTCCTGCCTCAATCAGGATGTTGGATATCCACTGGAGAGTCCTGCCTGAATCAGGATGTTCAATATCCACTGAAGAAAGTCCTGACAGAATCAGGATGTTAGATATCCACTGGAGAGAGTTCTGGTTGAATCAGGATATTCGATATCCACTGGAGAGAGTCCTGCCTGAAACAGGATGTTGGATGTCCACTGGAGAGAGTCCTGCCTGAATTAGGATGTTAGATATCCACTAGAGGGAGACTCAATTATTCTTTTGGATATCCTTGATCCTGACGACAATGAAAGCATATCTGAGAGCTGTTGATATCCTGCACTCTGAATATTGTAGAAGGCATCGCATCTGTGGATATCTGCTTTCCTTTGATATAATTATGGTATGTTGTGCCTCAGTGGGACTCCTATTTACTCGTTACAGTCGCCGGATTCCTTCGTGGGTATTCTACATCCTGATTATAATGTAGGATGTCCATCATCCTGAGATATCCAATATGATTAAAATAATCAGGGCAAATTCCTCATAGTGGACATCTAGCATCATGATCCAGGCAGGAATCTCTGTAGTGGACATACAACATCCTGATTCAGGCAGGACTCTCTCCAGTGGACATTAAATATCCTGATTCTGGCAGGACTCTCTCCAGTGGAGATTCAACATCCTAATTGAGGCAGAACTCTCTCCAGTTGATATCCAACATCCATATTCAACCAGGACTCTCTCTCCACTGGACATCCAACATCCTGATTCAGACAGAACTCTCCAGTGGATATCCAACATCCTGGTTTAGGCAGGACTCACTCTAGTGGATATCCAAAATCCTGGTTTAGGCAGGACTCACTAGTGGATATCCAACATCCTGATGACATTGTAGACAGAGAAATTTTCTACACAGTGATTGTAGGCTGTTATAGGCTTGAAGATATAAAAAAGTGTCTACATAAATGATGAAGAAAAATTCATAAATTTTTAATATCCAATTATTATCAGGCTCATTATAATTATTATTACTTGCTCATTAACTCATTTTTCTAAATAATATATTGAGAAAACAATGATATGTTTGATATTTGAATTGGCTGTATCTCGGTAAATATATGTGTAAAAGCCTTAATATTGCAAATTAGCTAAGAAAGAGTTAACAGAAAAAAGCGTCCAGAGGTGCGGTAATTCTAATGGTAGCATTTTGAAAACGATTCTATGGCTGGTTTTGATTGAGTTTTGCGAAAAATGACGATTTCGCCGAGGTGGCGATTTTTCCGTGGCAGCTCCTCTTTGCGCCATCTTTTGACAATTATTTACTGATTTAACTGACCGCTGAGCTGTGTGGCCGTCATGTCCCGAGGCATCATGCTTGTTTCTATCTGTCAGTTTTTTATGATTTGATTTAATCATTGACTATTCTTTTTCTATAGGAAATAAGGTAATTAAAAATCAAAAGAAAACGAAACGTTTTTGCCGAAAAATGACCGACTAGCTGTGTGATACATCATACTGAACCGCTATATCTATATATTTATTTAAACAAGAGTTATTCACTCAATTATTCCCTGTTCATGAACATTTTTTGGATATCCTTGATCCTGACGACAATGAAAGCATATCTGATAGCTGTTGACATCCTGCACTCTGAATATTTAAAAGGCATCGCATCTATGGATATCTGCTTTCCTTTGATATAATTCTGTTATGTATGTCCACTTTCTTCAGTGGACACCTAGCCTCATGATTCAGGCAGGACTCTCCATTGGACATCCAACATCCTGATTGAAGCAGGACTCCCCAGTGGTTATCTAATATCCTGGTTCAACCAGGACTATCTCCAGTGGACATCCATCCTGATTCAGGCAGGACTGTCTAGTGGAGATTCAACATCCTGATATAGGCAGGACTCTCCAGTGGATACCCAACATCCTGTTTCAGGCAGGACTTTCTCTAGTGGATATCGAATATCATGATTCAACCAAGATTCTCTCCAGTGGATATCCAACATTCTGATTCAACCAGTACTTTCTACAGTAGATATCCAGTATCCTGATTCTGGCAGGGCTCTCTCTCCAGTGGACATGCAACATCCTGTTTCAGGCAGGATTCTCTCTAGTCTACGTCCAACATCCTGTTTCATGCAGGACTCTCCAGTGGATATCGAATATCCTGAGGTGGCATGAAAGTTCAATAGAAACCTTTTAGTGGTGCTAACTAACCTTTAAGTAAACTAGTGATAAACTCTCCTTGCCGGGAGAAGAGTAAAGTATAGTCGTGTAGAGTTCAGAGGATAGAAACTGGATACCAAGGACATACCAATTCATATTTATTACCAAATAATCAAAACATCAAGTTAAAAACCTTAATGAGCTTATAAATTGAAAATGGAAACCATTCCAAAGCTTTTTTTTTTTTTTAATAAAGGTTAAGTTAAAAAGTAACCAGAGGTAGTTAGAATATGTATTTTTGGAAAACTAGTACATCATGGAAGTCATTCAAGTTTCACCATCGAGACAAGATCATTACATGCTATGATGATTCAAGACAGGCGTGTGTAGGAACTAAACCCTCGGGTATCTAGCAATATATTTGGTAAATATTTTTATACAAATAATAGCGTAAATATTCAGTAACATTATTTGAAGTGGAGGAGTGTCGTGATGTTCAAAGGCTTGTCTCACAGACGACAGCCTTGACGTGGTGACAGGCAATGTCGTGCCACTTAATGCCGTCGTTATAGATGTTCTTCAGTACCCCGAGACAGTCCTCGTTGCCTTCCCTGTTGTCTGGCTGTGGTCGCCCCAGTCTGAGGACGAGAGGGCAGAGTTAATATCAGAACTTTCATCTTTTGAAACCGTAATCACAACACAAACAAGTTTAACTCAGTCATGGCTTCTGGCAGCCGTCAAGCCCTCATGAGTAACCTGCACTCTCAACAATGTAACTACCTTAAGCAAATTACCATGCAGGTCAAGCGACCTTAAATGACTACAGTAAAACCAGCCATACTAACCCTCCAGTGTGAGACCAGTTGGTGTAGGACAAAGTGTACCCGGATGACCACCTCCAGGTCGTTGTTCCTCGCTTGTTCCCGCTTGTCCAGATGAACTGGATCGGATCTAAGGAGACAGGTTGTACGTGTAAATTACGAGTCTTAATTAATATATTACACGTAAATAGCGAGTATTAGCCCAGGTAGCCTATCAAGTTCTTGTAGCTAGAACATATTAGGTTTAATGTATAATATGCCACGTTGAAGACTAATGCAAGAATATAAACTCACTTCTGGCGATGACGCTAGTTATGAAGTCGTCCTTATCCTTGTCTTGGATACTAACTAGCTGGAAGCCTCTGCCAAGACGCGAGCAGTAAGAGTTGGCTTGATCCCAGCTGTAGGTATTGGTATTCACGCACCATGAGAAGTGGTAGTTCTTACCAGCCCTCGTTTCGTGTATCTATGAAATGAAAAATAGGTTAAACAACAGATTAGATTGCGTGGTACCTAGATGAATGGGTTTAAAAGTCATGTTATACATACACAAAATTATATACACCGTCCTAGTCATGCAGTAATGAAGTAAAGCCATTCTATTAATCAGTATAGGAATCACTGCAGCTTTACTTACTATACCACCGGACCCTCCACAGGAAGGGTTCTGTGGAGGTGGCTGTGGCCTGGATGGTTGAGAGACCAAGGCTGGCTGGGCTTGTGGTAGAGGCTGGTAGATGAAGGGAAGCTGGGGTTGTGTGAGTTGGGGCGAGGAAGGCTGAGACACGAAGCTTAATTGGGGTTGGAGAGGCTGGGGCAGAGACGCAAAGGAAGGCTGAGGTTGTGGGAGAGGTTGGGGCTGAGACACGAAGGAAGGCTGGGGAAGGGACTGGGGCACGAAGGGAGGCTGGGGTGAGGAAGGCAGAGACACGAAGCTTAACTGGGGTTGTGAGGAGGGCTGGGGAAGAGACGCAAAGGAAGGCTGGGGTTGTGGTTGGGGCGGAGACACTATGTGAATCTGAATTGTTGAATTGGCACCCCAGGAGTTGAATTGGAGGGAAGGTTGTGCAGCTCGAGGGACCTGCGGGGCGTTAGAAGGAACAAAAGGCGTTTGAAACCTTCTCAAGTCTTGGGAAGATTGTGGAAGGCTTTGTCCTGAAGGAAGAGGACCTTGGGGAGGAGAGAAGATGGGGCCAGACAACCGGTTCTCCTCAGGGGACGGGAAGAACACCAAGGAGCCATCAGGAGCTGTGAAGTGGTCCCCAGAGACCACACACGTCCACAACAGTATTATGAAGACATTCATTCTGAAATCAAGAGTTAATGTTAAAAACCATGTCAATACCTTAAATGTTACTTTAGAATACTTAATTCTCTCCATGCAGAATATAAAGAGTATTAGCGTGTGAATGGAGTAGTCACCCGTGGCTACATTTCGTCAAGTATTTTAAGGGGTGCGCTAGTAGTGAGGTTATCTTTAGATGATTTCGGGGCTTTAGTGTCCCCGCGGCCCGGTCCTCGACCAGGCCTCCACCCCCAGGAAGCAGCCCGTGACAGCTGACCAACACCCAGGTACCCATTTTACTCCTAGTTAACAGGGGCATAGGGTGAAAGAAACTTTGCTCATTGTTTCTCGCCGGCGCCCGGGATCGAACCCGGGACCACATAATTACAAGTCCAGCGTGCTGTGAGCTCTGCCAATCGGCTCCCGGTACCTAGCCTTACTCGCTTAAGCAATACACAGTCGTAGTGACTTGTGACTTTCTAGACCTTTTGAGGTACTAGAAGTATTGTAGCTAGAATTGGTCACAGGAATAATGACCAAGTCTGAAATGTTTACTGGCCTAGTTTGAATTACCAGTCAAGTCGTGTATTACATGGTAACTTACCTACCAGTTTAAGAATTAACAGGCGGCGATCCCGATGCTGTATTTCAATAGTAGCTTTACATAACTTAGATTCAGTTGTGGTTTCTAGTGGAGGCCTTCCCAGAAAGATTTGAAGCTTTAAATAGGAGCATCTATAGAACGGCAAAAGTTGAAATTTTAATTAGTGGTTTGAAAACTAGGCGTTTGCTAGGGATGGTCAAGGAATGTATTAAAGTATTTAAGAATACACCGTTAGAGGTCTGGTAGTATAAGCGAAAATACCATTTTGCTAATTTCGAGTAGCTAGCGTTTTAGTTCATATTCATGAATTCATTTTATGAAATTAAGCTGTTAACTATATATTTATGAAATTTAGTTCAACTCCACTATTCAACCTATGAAATTTTGTAGTTACATTTCTAAAGATTGCTAGATACGTGCAGTATGTAGAATAACTAAGAATTTAGTCTTTTCAGTATCTCAGGCTTTTTTAAACTGTTTAACCGCTATTACTGTATCCTGACCTTTACCCGAGAAGGTAAAATAATTTATGTTTAGAATAATGAATAAGTTACCCTGTTGGGGATGCATTATGCAAAATATTGTCCGTAAATTAAATAAAAAAAAAGTTAAAACAATTATAGTACAAGTATGTACTTTTATGAAATGTGGAAAGGTTAAATCTTTGAAGAACACTTAACTGCTATACGTCATAATATTAAGTAAACTTTAAGACAGCAGTGAGTAAAGTCATACACCAATTTGTGTCGAGTTAGTTGTAATAATAACCTGTGAAACTAATTATATACACATACCAACTAAACTTAAAGTACACCTGGAATATATTCAAACCATATATAACCTTAAGTTACTATATATTACTACACTAAACATACCTGACACTGAGCACTTAACGAGAGCCAAGCCCACACTGACAACATGCTGTCTCGTGGTCCCTTTTATAACCAGCAGCCAACCGAACCCGGCCGCTGATTGGTTGACATTCACGCTAACCCTCACCCCATTGGTTAACATTTTGCCGAGTCTGAAGTGTCAATTAACAATGGCCAACAGCCACTCCTTCACTTCCCCAAATACGAACGAGTCTAATGAACCAATAATGATCCCAAGCTTCAATGTTTGAAGTTGTTAGGTTCACGTCTGGTACTCTAAACAAACGCTTCAGGGTAGTTATGGTCCGTCAGTCAAGAACTGGTAATCACCACTTGACAGGTGAAACTACCTAAAGTTCCTGCTTGACACCTGCTTGATATCTGCTTGATATCTGCTTGATATCTGCTTCATACCTGGTTAATGGGGTTCTGGGAGTTCTTCTACTGCTCAAGCCCGGCCCGAGGCCAGGCTTGACTTGTGAGAGTTTGGTCCACCAGGCTGTTGCTTGGAGCGGCCCGCAGGCCCACATATACCTGGTTGATGTGGTTCTGGGAGTTCTTCTACACCCCAAGCCCGGCCCGAGGCCAGGCTTGACTTGTGAGAGTTTGGTCCACCAGGCTGTTGCTTGGAGCGGCCCGCAGGCCCACATATACCTGGTTGATGGGGTTCTGGGAGTTCTTCTACTGCCCAAGCCCGGCCCGAGGCCAGGCTTGACTTGTGAGAGTTTGGTCCACCAGGCTGTTGCTTGGAGCGGCCCTCAGGCCCACATATCCATTCTTAACACTCACAACACTCTCAAGTATCACCTGATTTGACTTCAAAGAATCCCCGAGAGTAATTCAAATCCTGTATTCACTGTAGCAGTGGAATACAACTCAAATATTGATTAACGTAATTAATTGATATGATATTGAATTAAATGTAATTTCAAATATATTTTTAATTTCCTGTATTTTTACCACAAGCTTATTCACCCCATGGAACCGCCTACCCGCCGAAGCTGTAAATGATCAGAAAAAAATCCTTAGGAAAAATGTAGGGATATTTGACAAGCCGCTGAATTCCTGTCCTTATCGAGGCCCCCCTCTAGTGAGTCTTCAGGTAAATTCAGGTAAATCAAATCAAAAATATTTAAAAAAAAAAGTAGCAGATTTCACAATCGTCCCTTTCATGATTATTTTTAGAGGAAGGGGAAAAATTACGTAATTGAGCTTATCATAACGACCTGGTTCGTGTCCCGGAAGGGTCGTTAGCGATGACCCCAAACGACTGATTGGTAAAACAGTCGTCTCTCGACCCCTTAGATGGTGATTGGTTAGAAATTTAGGTCACTGTGAGACTCTAACAGTGTGTGTTTGTGGGAATTTGATGGTATAGTGATGTTTATCATGGCTAAGTGTGTGTTTCGGTCTTGTATTATGTGCACACACACACACACACACACACACACACACACACACACACACACACACACACACACACACACACACACACACACACACACACACGCACACCCCCTCCCCCCCCCCACACACACCCTCCAACATAAATTAACTGTGAAGTACCGAAAACAGAGTAACACCTTCATGGGCATAATTAGACTGTGGAGCTTGTTAAGTGTGGGGGGCTGTTCCCCCCCCCTGACTCTCCCTTCAAGGGTCACCCTCACCCTTGACCTCCCACTCCAGATCCCTCTGATAGGTAGGACGGTCACTCTCCTATCTTCTCTACTGTGGAGGGTGAGGTCTACTGTAGAGAGGTCTACTGTAGAGGGTGAGGTCTACTGTAGAGGATGAGGTCTACTGTGGAGGATGAGGTCTACTGTGGAGGATGAGGTCTACTGTGGAGGATGAGGTCTACTGTGGAGGATGAGGTCTACTGTGGAGGGTGAGGTCTACTGTGGAGGATGAGGTCTACTGTGGAGGGTGAGGTCTACTGTGGAGGGTGAGGTCTACTGTGGAGGATGAGGTCTACTGTAGAGGGTGAGGTCTACTGTGGAGGATGAGGTCTACTGTAGAGGATGAGGTCTACTGTGGAGGATGAGGTCTACTGTGGAGGGTGAGGTCTACTGTGGAGGGTAAGGTCTACTGTGGAGGGTGAGGTCTACTGTGGAGGATGAGGTCTACTGTGGAGGGTGAGGTCTACTGTAGAGGATGAGGTCTACTGTGGAGGATGAGGTCTACTGTGGAGGGTGAGGTCTACTGTGGAGGGTAAGGTCTACTGTGGAGGGTGAGGTCTACTGTGGAGGGTGAGGTCTACTGTGGAGGGTGAGGTCTACTGTGGAGGATGAGGTCTACTGTAGAGGATGAGGTCTACTGTGGAGGATGAGGTCTACTGTAGAGGATGAGGTCTACTGTAGAGGATGAGGTCTACTGTAGAGGATGAGGTCTACTGTAGAGGGTGAGGTCTACTGTGGAGGATGAGGTCTACTGTAGAGGGTGAGGTCTACTGTGGAGGGTGAGGTCTACTGTGGAGGATGAGGTCTACTGTGGAGGATGAGGTCTACTGTGGAGGATGAGGTCTACTGTGGAGGGTGAGGTCTACTGTGGAGGGTGAGGTCTACTGTGGAGGATGAGGTCTACTGTGGAGGGTGAGGTCTACTGTGGAGGGTGAGGTCTACTGTGGAGGATGAGGTCTACTGTGGAGGGTGAGGTCTACTGTAGAGGATGAGGTCTACTGTAGAGGATGAGGTCTACTGTGGAGGGTGAGGTCTACTGTGGAGGATGAGGTCTACTGTAGAGGGTGAGGTCTACTGTAGAGGGTGAGGTCTACTGTGGAGGATGAGGTCTACTGTGGAGGATGAGGTCTACTGTGGAGGATGAGGTCTACTGTAGAGGATGAGGTCTACTGTGGAGGGTGAGGTCTACTGTGGAGGATGAGGTCTACTGTGGAGGATGAGGTCTACTGTGGAGGGTGAGGTCTACTGTGGAGGATGAGGTCTACTGTGGAGGATGAGGTCTACTGTAGAGGGTGAGGTCTACTGTGGAGGGTGAGGTCTACTGTGGAGGATGAGGTCTACTGTGGAGGATGAGGTCTACTGTGGAGGGTGAGGTCTACTGTGGAGGATGAGGTCTACTGTAGAGGATGAGGTCTACTGTGGAGGGTAAGGTCTACTGTGGAGGGTGAGGTCTACTGTGGAGGATGAGGTCTACTGTGGAGGATGAGGTCTACTGTGGAGGGTGAGGTCTACTGTGGAGGATGAGGTCTACTGTGGAGGATGAGGTCTACTGTGGAGGATGAGGTCTACTGTAGAGGGTGAGGTCTACTGTGGAGGGTGAGGTCTACTGTGGAGGATGAGGTCTACTGTGGAGGATGAGGTCTACTGTGGAGGATGAGGTCTACTGTAGAGGGTGAGGTCTACTGTGGAGGGTAAGGTCTACTGTGGAGGATGAGGTCTACTGTGGAGGATGAGGTAGTCCTTGAGTCACTTCAGAGCAGGACGTTATCTCACCAAGATATCAATTAAATAAATTCTTTCATTAAATAAATAAAATAAAGTAAATAAAATAAAATAAATAAATTCTAAATTAAAAATTTTAATTAGATAAATTCTTGTTATCAAAGAAAACGGTCAATTTAAAGTGGTCTCTCCTAACCTACCAGAGGACCCAAATCAGAAAACGGGACAATACCGAATTTTTTTTAGCCTATTGTAACCCCGGGGGGGGGGGTCGGTCGGCCGAGCGGACAGCACGCTGGACTTGTGATCCTGTGGTCCTGGGTTCGATCCCGGGCGCCGGCGAGAAACAATGGGCAGAATTTCTTTCACCCTATGCCCCTGTGACCTAGCAGTATAATAGAAACCTGGGAGTTAGTCAGCTGTCACGGGCTGCTTCCTGGGGGTGGAGGCCAGGTCGAGGACCGGGCCGCGGGGACACTAAAGCCCCGAAATCATCTCAAGATACTCTTTGAGCAACATCAATTCATCCCAATAGGAATGAATTGGGATGCCAGATTCACGAAGCAGTTACGCAAGCACTTACGAACGTGTACATCTTTCCTCAATCTTTGACGGCTTTGGTTACATTTATTAAACAGTTTACAAGCATGAAAACTTGCCAATCAACTGTTGTTATTGTTATAAACAGCCTCCTGGTGCTTCCGAGCTCATTAACTGTTTAATAATTGTAAACAAAGCCGCCAAAGATTGAGAAAACATGGACAGGTTCGTAAGTGCTTGCGTAATTGCTTCGTGAATCTGGCCCCTGGTTCGTAAGTGCTTGCGTAAGCGCTTCGTGAATCTGGCCCCCAGGTTCGTAAGTGCTTGCGTAACTGCTTCGTGAATCTGGCCCATGGTTCGTAAGTGCTTGCATAACTGCTTCGTGAATTTGGCCCCAGGTTCGTAAGTGCTTGCGTAACTGCTTCGTGAATCTGGCCCCTGGTTCGTAAGTGCTTGCGTAAGCGCTTCGTGAATCTGGCCCCCAGGTTCGTAAGTGCTTGCGTAACTGCTTCGTGAATCTGGCCCATGGTTCGTAAGTGCTTGCATAACTGCTTCGTGAATTTGGCCCCAGGTTCGTAAGTGCTTGCGTAACTGCTTCGTGAATCTGGCCCCTGGTTCGTAAGTGCTTGCATAACTACTTCGTGAATCTAGCCCCAGGTTCGTAAGTGCTTGCGTAACTACTTCGTGAATCTGGCCCCAGGTTCGTAAGTGCTTGCATAACTACTTCGTGAATCTAGCCCCAGGTTCGTAAGTGCTTGCGTAACTGCTTCGTGAATCTGGCCCCTGGTTCGTAAGTGCTTGCGTAACTGCTTCGTGAATCTAGCCCCAGGTTCGTAAGTGCTTGCGTAACTGCTTCGTGAATCTAGCCCCAGGTTCGTAAGTGCTTGCGTAACTGCTTCGTGAATCTGGCCCCTGGTTCGTAAGTGCTTGCGTAACTACTTCGTGAATCTGGCCCCAGGTTCGTAAGTGCTTGCGTAACTACTTCGTGAATCTGGCCCCAGGCCGTGAATCAGGTTCAGAACAGGTCCTATACACGGGAAGTTGTTGTTTAAGATTCGCTACCAGGAACAAAAGTCCCAGGTAGCACGGGCTATGGCGATCCCGTAAAACACGGAAAAGAGTGAGACACTCAGGTCAGGCGAGACAAGAACCAGACAGAATCGAACGGCTGAGCGGAAGGAATCAGACAAGGACGAAGAAAAATGAGACTGAGATCGTATCAATTCGTTCAGCAAGATATATCTAAGTCGCCAGAGGTCAGGAGGTCATTCCCTGCCTGGTAACAGCCGGGGTCAGCAAACCTAACTATCGGAGTGCTGCACACACACACACATATATATATATATATATATATATATATATATATATATATATATATATATATATATATATATATATATATATATATATATATATATATATATATATATATATGTGTGCAGCACTCAGCACATATATATATATATATATATATATGATATATATATATATATATATATGATATATATATATATATATATATATATATATGATATATATATATA
>NC_091210.1:14330746-14333246 GCF_040958095.1 Procambarus clarkii | reverse complement strand
AATACATGTGTTTGCCTTCCTCCCTCAAGTCAAAATCTCTACTGGCGTCTTCAAGGGTCCGGGAAAACAGCTTCGTCAAGTCTAACGTCTCAGAGCAAATCTCAGAGCTCGACATTTAGTTATCTTGAGGTTATCTTGAGATGATTTCGGGGCTTTAGTGTCCCCGCGGCCCGGTCCTCGACCAGGCCTCCACCCCCCCCCCCCCAGGAAGCAGCCCGTGACAGCTGACTAACACCCAGGTACCTATTTTACTGCTAGGTAACAGGGGCATAGGGTGAAAGAAACTCTGCCCATTCTTTCTCGCCGGCGCCCGGGATCGAACCCATGACCACAGGATCATAAGTCCAGCGTGCTGTCCGCTCGGCCGACCGGCTGGTAAGGAAGATATGTCAATGATGTCGAGAAATAGGAAACGCAGATCATTGGAACTTTAAAACAGGTGGAGAGTTGCAAACCAGGTGTGCAAAGTTGCAAGCCAGGTGTGCAAAGTTGCAAACCAGGTGTGCAAAGTTGCAAACCAGGTGTGCAACGTTGCAAACCAGGTGTGCAAAGTTGCAAACCAGGTGTGCAAAGTTGCGAACCAGGTGTGCAAAGTTGCAAACCAGGTGTGCAAAGTTGCGAACCAGGTGTGCAAAGTTGCAAACCAGGTGTGCAAAGTTGCAAACCAGGTGTGCAAAGTTGCAAGCCAGGGGTGCAAAGTTGCAAACCATGTGTGCAAAGTTGCAAACCAGGTGTGCAAAGTTGCAAACCAGGTATGCAAAGTTGCAAACCAGGTATGCAAAGTTGCAAACCAGGTGTGCAAACCAGGCGTGCAAAGTTATAAACCAGAATGTGATTATCACTGAGATTATCGCTATGAGATTTATCAACAGAGGAGTTAAACTACAGAGAAACTTCCCACCTTGATACTACTCAACACATTAGTTATTTGACCAATGCCTCGCTCCACTAAACCTAAAACCTAACTAGACCTAACCTAAACCTAACTAGACCTAAACTAACCCTAACTGGACCTAAACTAAACCTAACTAGACCTAACCTAACCCTAACTAGACCTAACCTAAACCTAACTGGACCTAAACTAACCCTAACTAGACCTAACTCCCACCTGCAATTGTATTTATTCCAATACCGAAAAAAATACATTTTTCGTCCAACGTAAAACAAAAAAAAATTGAGTTACAAAACTGTATTTTCTGTCGAGTTAAAACATGATGGAAGTTCTGGCAACAAAAACAGCCAAACAAGAACACAAAATTCATGAAATACAAAACAAGAAAAAACAATTAATTTGTAACATCTTACTCTTAACATCATATGTTAATAAAAAAAATTAGAACTTCCTTTTTTCCCATACAATTAACACGTATATAATTGGAAATAAAAATGAATAATTGGTTAATCCAATTTGTTTAATTATAAACCATTCCAATTTTATATAATTAATACGTTTGCAACTGAATAGGTTGACCCAATTTGTTTAGTTAAAAACATTCTAATATACTATTTACCTTAGGAACCTTGCCGGGGTTCCTGCTTTAAAATAGGTAATGGTATAGGCAAGAATTACCTATCAATGGTAATTCTCAATATAATCTCAATTCTCTCTATAACAATTCTCTCTATAATCATGGGGAAAGGTAAAATATCAGCCTAATATAAAAGTCTTGAATGATTGAAGATCAAAGGTGATGAAAAACAATGAATAATGTTGGGGACATCAGAGGTAGATTAGATAATACATTAATTATAATCAGGTATTACAAATATTTTATTTTCACTACTCAATCGCGTTACCATTGATCAAGACGGCTATTGTTCCATATGCTCTTTGTTCATGCATATGTATTGTGATATTCTGTTTATCTACCCACACTCTCTCTCTCTCTCTCTCTCTCTCTCTCTCTCTCTCTCTCTCTCTCTCTCTCTCTCTCTCTCTCTCTCTCTCTCTCTCTCTCTCTCTCTCTCTCTCTCTCTCTCTCTCTCTCTCTCTCTCTCTCTCTCTCTCTCTCTCTCTCTCTCTCTCCCTCCTGACACAGGTGTGCAGTACTACCCCCCCACACACAAACATCTGTGCACTAACTACCACTTGAACTAAAAATAGTTCACAGGTGTTTACTGATTTCGTAATGATTAAAGGGAGGAGAAAAACCCTAACTAACACCTACAGCATGCATATTAAAAAAGAGATATATATATATATATATATATATATATATATATATATATATATATATATATATATATATATATATATATATATATATATAAATGTCGTACCTAATAGCCAGAACGCACTTCTCAGCCTACTATTCAAGGCCCGATTTGCCTAATAAGCCAAGTTTTCATGAATTAATGTTTTTTCGTCTACCTAACCTACCTAACCTAACCTAACCTAGCTTTTTTGGCTACCTAACCTAACCTTACCTATAAATATAGGTTAGGTTAGGTTAGGTAGGGTTGGTTAGGTTCGGTCATATATCTACGTTAATTTTAACTC
>NC_091210.1:14323246-14325746 GCF_040958095.1 Procambarus clarkii | reverse complement strand
TATAACTGAAAACTCCACGCCCCAGAAGGATTCTACAATATATATATATATATATATATATATATATATATATATATATATATATATATATATATATATATATATATATATATATATATATATATGCAAACAAGCCTGAATGGTCCCCAGGACTATATGCGACTGAAAACTCGCACCCCAGATGTGACTCGAACCCGAACCCGGTCGTGATGGTCAAGAGGATTAAGGCGTCCTGTAGTTACCAGTTGCGTTGCTCCTGGGAGTATGGGTTCGAGTCACTTCTGGGGTGTGAGTTTTCAGTCATATATATATATATATATATATATATATATATATATATATATATATATATATATATATATATATATATATATATCATTTAAGATTAGTTAAAGCATATTTTTTAATTAATCAATGCCCATCTGTTGTTCAAAACGCTAAAACAAATTAATATTGATAATTCTGAGCAAATGTAAAAATTTTGAAGACCTGGAAAATCTATTATTATTTAACTGAAAGTAATTGTAAAAATATTTTTTTAATATATCCCAACCCACCTGTTCCTAAAAGCTCCACAACAATTAACATACAATCACAAGGTTTATATATAAATCCGTTAAAGGTAATTAAGGTGGTGAAAGCAATTAGCGAATTTAGCGAGGTCGTTAACCTCTGAAATCACCCAATTCTCACATACTGGATAGTCAGGGGGTCATCATTGGTCACTATTCAATGCCCTGATGTCAAATACATGGCTAATAGAGTTTAACTCGAGCAAATGTCACGTAATGAAGATAGGTGCAGGGAGCAGGAGGCCAGATACAAGGTACCATTTGGGAGATGGTACCCTTAAGAATCAGGGAGAGTTGATATCACATCGAAAGTGTCCACTTAAAGCCCACAAGAAGAGGATATCATCAGCGGCATATTCTAGGTTGGCCAACGGAAGAATTACCTTCGGAAACGTGTGTAAGGAATAATTTAGAATCTGATATATCAAGTACGTCAGACTAATCCTAGAGTATGCATCCCCAGTGTGTGGAGTCCGTATCTAGTGAGGCAAAAGACCAAATACCCAAGCTGAAGGGCACGAGCTAAGAGGAGAGACTATGAGAACTAGACCTCACGAGTTAGGGGAGACATGATCACCACATGCAAGATTCTCAGAGGAATTAATAGTGTAAATAAAGACAGTTTATTGAACTTGATGGGGGGGGGGGGTACACGTACACGGAAACAGTAGACATTGTGTTCCCAAATGAGCCACAGTGACGTTAGAAAGAACTTGTTCAGTGTCAGAGTAGTTAACAGGTGGAATGCATTAGGCAGTGATGTGGTGGAGGCTGACTCCATACACAGTTTCAAGTGTAGATATGATAGAGCCCAATAGGCTCAGGAACCTGTACACCAGTTGATTGACAGTTGAGAGGCGGGACCAAAGAGCCAAAGCTCAACCCCCGCAAGGACAAATAGGTACAGTTAAGCACACACACACACCCACACACACACACCCACCCACCCACACACCCCCACCCCCCCCACACACACCCCCACCCTTCCCCCCACACACACACACCCACCCCCCACCCCCCACACACACACACCCACCCCCCCCACACACCCACACACCCACACACACACCCCCCCCCCACACCCCCCCCCACCCCCACACACACACACCCCCCCCCCCCCACACACACACACCCACCCCCCACCCCCCACACACACACACCCCCCCCCCCACACCCCCCCCCCCCACACACACACACCCTCCCCCCACACCCCCCCCCCACCCCCACACACACACACACCCCCCCCCACACACACACACACCCACACCCCCCCCCACCCCCCCCCCCACACCCCCCCCCCCCCCACACCCCCCCCCCACACACACACACCCCCCCCCCCACACACACACAGAAGGCCACCCAGCAATACTGGTCAAGTATAACCAGCCTCTTAACACCTGAGAGCTGCACCTGACCTCTGGGCCGTCCAACAATCACATTCTCCCATACACAATCAAATCTATACGCCGTTAAGACAGGTGTTCCCGGTATATATAGCCTTGGCAGCGAGGAACTCGCTTTTTACGGGTTATTCATGCCCGTGCCACCTCTTGGGTGGCTTAATCTTCATCAATCAATCAATCGGGACTCGCTGTCTCTGTCTCTCTGCCTGTCAATCTAAATGTGTTTGGTTGTCAATTCGTTTGCCTGTCTGTCTGTCTCTTTCTGTTCGTTTAAACGATGTATAGGGTTTGTTAGGAATGTTATTAGTGCAGATGATGAGTCACAATAACGGGGTTGAAGATGTGATGACCACATCACACGTCAGAAGATGAGACCAAGACGTTTCGGTCCGTTCTGGACCCTTATGTGACGACGTTTCGGTCCATCCTGGACCCTTATCAAATCGGGTAATAATTAAACGACTTGATAACGGTCCATGAGGGTCTGAAACGTCCCAAGATAACGGTCCAGGAGGGACCGAAACG